>NC_141022.1:35030000-35307500 GCF_052040795.2 Danio rerio | reverse complement strand
TAGCTAAAGATGTTTTTGTGAACACAAATTAGAAACATCATGCTAACCTGTTCCAGGCCACCGCTGAAGCCTACATGTCTCAGGTGGTTGGTGAGGAAGGTTTTAGGACATTTAGATGAGTCCCGAGCGAAGAGGAGCCAGCAGAACTCTGGAACATCAGAGCCTTTCTCCATATTTAAGTGTAATTGAGCAGCAGTCCTGAGCATCAAGAACTTTAAAGCTTCCAGAAGTTCATACTCCTCATTAAGACCTCTGAACACCTGCTGGCTCATGCGCTCCCTCTCTGCAAGACTTTTACACTGGACTGCCTCTTGCCACTATAAAAAAAATCATAAAATAGATAGATTTACTAAATAGATAGATTTACTAAACTTACATACATGTACTAAAACCTAAATATATAAAATAAAAACATTTGTTACTTGAAATAAAATAAATTTTTAAAACAAAAATCGTTTTTTTATTATATTTTAGCTAGCTGCCAAGAAAACTATTTTTTCTTTCATATTAAACTAAAATAACTAATATCAATTAAAAAAAACTAAAACCGCAACTAAAATCTGAAAGAAAACAGAAAATATAAAAATATTATAATATTTTTTCAAACTATTTTTTGAGAGTAATTGAAACGCAAAAAGTAAAGACTTTTTTGATGTTACTGAAGGTTTATAAATCACATAAACTTCTTTTATATAAACACATGAAAAATCCCATTTTTATTTTTAAGTATAAAAAAGTTAATAGTTTCTGATGGTACATGTGACACTGATGATAACAACGTATAAATTATTTCTTTGTGGTTAAGTAATTTTTTTGCCAAAATGTCATTTTATCATTTATTAAAAAAATACATTATAACAGAAAATAGTTATTTCAATAATTTTCCTTATTTTTGTATTTAATTAATGTATCATCTGCAAACATGTGAGATGCCTTTTAAAAAGATTTTTAAAAAAAATAATAATAAAAAAGTTTAGTGTAGTGTATCTTAATTATAAATTTATATTGTTTTACCTTTTTCTTCAGTAGGTCCAGACACTGTTCAAGATGCTGCACATTGTTCTTCTTGCTTTCAAGTGGAAACTGCCACTCTTTTAAGAAATTCTCATCAGAATGCAATTCTTTTGGCCACTAAAATAAAAATTCATAATGCATCACATTAAAACAGTCACATTTATTAATATGCAAAAATGAGTCATGCTGCTTTGTGCTGGTCCTAAATGAACAAGGATGTCTTGGAAGAACCACAGTGAGACGTATAGCAATACTTTAGTGTTTCAAAATATATCTTACATCTGTTTACAATAGTCCATACCTAAAAATAAGAATTAATATGAAAAGTTAAGATGCAAAACCTTCTAAAAGCCATTTGATATTTTCTTAAAAGATTAGCATTTTCTACTTCTGTGTGTAGGCTTGGTAATTTTCCTTTATATAGTGACAAATGAGCTTAAAACCTATTTAAAGTTAAATAACTGAACATAAACATAAAAGGCTAAAAAAATGCTCATTTTAGGAGAAGATTTCAGATGGCATTTAAAGTTTTTGCATCTGAACTCTTCATATATACCAGGACAAATGGTAGCCTAATTTTCATTTGTTTTTATCTAGTTTGTATAGATGTAGAAATAAATAATACAAACAGAAGTCCACATGCATTTCTTTGCACTAAAGCAAATTTACGAGACAGACAGAAAGATACAAACAGACTGACCGGTGTCTGTTTATCATCTCTATGTAGTGAAGCTGTGAGTTTAATTATAAAAGTTTTTGATGCATGCAATCTCATACCAAAATATAAAGCTTCCATCTGAATAGTGTATGTGCAAATAGGCCATTTTGCTTTATAAAACCATATTAAACACCATTTATATGGGCAAATCATGAACTATCATTATATTCTAAATTGGACTTTGGAAATAACATAAGTATTTGATTTACAACGGCATTCCTAAGTGGCTCGGAAATTATGCAAAAATGGACCTTGTGCAGTTTTTTTTGTTTAAGCCTGCAACAAATTGCAATCAGATTCAAGTCAGATTCAAGTAAGAAACAATTTTTGTTTCAGTTTAAATGCAGCCAAAACATGGTTTTGAAGATGGATCCACAATGATTTTTTTTAAAATTTTGAACAAAACAAAAAAATTACCTATAACAACTTTACAGCAATGCTTAATTCAAAACATATTTACGTATTTCTGTTTTAAGTGTAAGGTCAGGTAATAGTCTTTTAACTGTTTGTTAACTGTGATTTCTTGGAAAATATGGCTTCAAATCCTAATTTTGCTTCTCTATGATAAATATTTGTATAGAAAAACATGTAAAAATTTGTTTCAGCTCTGATTTAAGATCTTTTAACTTCTGGAAATACCTTTTTAAGTCCCACAAACCCAGGCAACGGCTAATGTGTTTATAAAAATAGACAGTAAACAGTAGGGATGCTACGGTTCTCAGTATTATATTGAACTGTTCGGTACGACATCCACGGTTCAATACACACTTGTGAATTGCGGTTTTCTCGGTTTTGCGTTTAAATAATTTATGTGCGTTTCATATCTCCCCGAAATGACTGTGTGTCCTTCCAAGTCCATGAGCTGAGATGAGGAAACTCATCCCCGCGAGTAAATATCCAATCACTATGCTCTAAATTTAGGGGCCGGTTAATCATCATTCCACACTTTAACATTGTGAGCGGCGGTGAAGTGAAGCTGAGGGAACAGTACAAGGAAGCGCCAGCGAAGTGAGGCAACATTATGAGGAAGTGCTGGCGTCTTTCAAATCTGCAGTGTGAGGACATTTTGATATTGCCGGTAAGTATCATGTTAATAAAAGAAAAAATACTGAACAAAAAAATAACTGTGTGCAAGCATTGTTTTACACCTTTAACTATAACTGCACATCTGCAGCACCATCACCCAGCAATATCACTGTCTGAAAGCAGGATTGCAGAGAAGGTAATAAAGTCCTCCAAATAGCAACAATCCCTCGCTGAATCTTTCCAGTAAACATACCCAACTGGTTCCGAGAAACACATAAAAATAACAAAGGCAGTGCGGGTGTTTATTGCTAAATAATTTGCAGCCGTTTTCGGTGATTGGAGATGTGGGCTTTTGTCATCTTATAAAAGCACTTGATCAGCGTTACAGACTACAGTCTCACATTTTTTTCAGCACTGAGATAATTACGATGGTTTATTAATGTTTACTTAAGTACAAATATGTTTACTTTCAAAATGTAGGAATGTATGCGTTCTACAGTTTGTACATGGGCTACCAGCAGCTGTGAGATTTCAGTGTTAATTTTTTTCATTCAATACACTAGGAACTAGTGTACTTTTCTTGGCTTTTAAGTAAAACAAAATGAGCATTGCAAATAATCTTTTTTATATTTTCCTCCTTAACCTCTTAATGTTCCTATTGCCTACAGAATAAAAAAACACATGTCAAGCCATGATAACCTGGTTAAAAAACCACAGTGTTAAAATACACAGTGTTAAAAAACCGAGGTATGTATTAAACCGTGGGCTAAATGTATTGTTGCATCACTAGTAAACAGTAATAAGGCTAAATTACCTTAACAATGTCAGAGTCCTGTAACCAGGCAGGAAGCTTTTTGGACTGACTCAGCACCTGGAAAAGCGTCGCCCTTAGAGCACAATAATTATCACCTCTTACTCTGCATAGACGGAACTCACTGGCTATTGCTTCATATCCCTAAAAAACAAAAAGGCAAACTATAAATAACAAAATATAATTTAAAAATATCATGCAAAGTAATGTGTGTGAAAAAAAGAATGCTCACTTTTCGTATGAGTTGACTTTTAGTAGTGTTGCCTCTCCACTCTTTCTCGCTGTATGTCTGAAGATCCTCAGCTGCTGACACGCTGCTCTGAGCTTCAACAACAGCCTCTGTTTGAAATTAAAGACATCTTTAACTTCTTTAACAAGCTCACATATATTTCTTAAACATTTAAATACAGGCAGAATACCCGAGTCTGGCTGGTGCTGCTTCTTCAGCTCTTCTGCTATCTCCTCTTCTCCTCTGTAAAGGTCCAAATCACTATAAAAAAATAAGATTTACTGCACAATGGTGCATACAAAAGTGTTGTCACTTCCTTAAGCTAATAAATAGTGACAACAATTACAACTGCACAAATTATAGTTAAAAGATTCTGTTTTTTAAAAACAGACTTTTACAATAAACCGTTGTCTATTCAACCTAATAGGACAATTATTAGTGATCTATTTAAAACAATTCTGATTTTCAATTTCAAAAAAAAATGTTGGTAAGCTAACTTTTTATATATAAACACCTATATTTTACATTAAAGTTAAAATTTTGCACATAAAATCTATAAAATGTCAAATGAAAAACAGCCACGACCTAATAAATAGATAATATACTGAAATAATTGCTGTGGAGTCAATCGCTAAAAGGGACAGTGAGCTTTCGTCTTGAAATCCAAGTGCAACATTTGAAATTCAAATTAAATGTAAATGTATTCCCAAATGATTTAACTCATAACAATACTATCTTAACCCAGGGTTTCACCAATGTCAGAGTCCTGTAGCCAGGCAGGAAGCTTTTTGGACTGACTCAGCACCTGGAAAGCGTAGCCCTTAGAGCACAATAATTATCACTTCTTATCTGCATAGACAGAACTCACTGACAATTTAAATTTAAGACTTTAAGACCATTATGAACGTAATTTTAGACTCAGAAAGGGCTAAAGGCTAAGGAATTTGTCAAATGGTCCAGATGAAAAAGATTTTTATTTGCCCCATCAAAAAAATGTATTATTTAATATTTTACAAGATAAATGAATAATAAAAAATAAATATTTTCAATATTTCTTAGCAAAATAAATAAGAATAGTTTAAAACCCATCAAGCTCTACTTGTATCCATACACTTTTCCAACATAAACTTTCTTTAAAATAATTTTTAAAATATTAAATAAACAAATGTTTAAAAGTTTTAAAAAGCATAATAATATAATTGTATGCACAACAATCTGTGCAGGTCAGTGACCTCAGCAGTAAATACATGGAGCACTTTTAGTTTTATTGAAATAGATTGTTGGTGATTGTATGGGTTTAGACAAGATTGGGTAGCAATACATGAACAAAAGAGAATTAAGACCTGTTTAAAAAGATGTAAGACCTGCAACACACTATTTCTGTAAATGTAAGACATTTTAACACCTAAAATTTAGATTTTGGGATGCAAGACATTTTAAGACCCGCGGAAAGCCTGTAACCTCAATCTAGCTTCAAAGAATACACACAGAAATATAATTTCTGATTTTTATCAACTGTAATTTGTCTTTGCTTTAAGAAGTACTTTTGTAAAATGTGGCCCAGGTTGTACCCTGCTTTCCCCAAAACAAACCTCCTCAATAGTGCACAGCACAGAAATAGTTGTACCAACAAGAAGGGTACCTTTTCTCATCTTCAGCAGAAGATGTCTTCATCAAATGTTCTTGGGATGAAGATCTGGGCTTTTTATCAGCATGTTGTTTTTGCATAGTGCAGGAAGAATTAGTGCTTCTCTCAGGTCCAGAAAAACAGGCATCCTTAATAACTGCCCGGCTCTTTTCTTCTGCTTTCTGACCTGGAGTACCTGGTGTTGATCTACGGGAGGAGCAACAGTTATGTTTAACATGGCATAAGACAAGCTAATGTATATCATATTTAGTACTGACTCATAAAGTCAACATATATTTGAAATAAAGACCAATACTAAAGCATACCCATGATTCTTTTTAGGTTTTTTGTTGTGACTCTGCTGTAGGCCAGAATCACAACCAGACTTTGATTTTTTCATTGTACCAGACTTTGCTTTTTCATGGTTTTGACTTGGACTTTTTGCACATCCTTCATACCTGAATCATATCGGCAGGTCCGAGCTGCATCTCTGCATGACGGGCTGATGCACAGAGCAAACACAAACAACAACAAAAACACATATCACATTACTTTTGCACTTCTGCACACCACAATAGAAGTTATGTGAAGTTAAGATATGAGTTGAATAAACAGACAAAATAAACCGAACAGAAGCACTTCCGCGTGTTATCTCACCAGTTACAGGTCTAGCCGTTTCAAATAACCAAGGTGACGATTAATAAATATTACCGTAATGGTTTACTAAATGCCTTCTTAGACAAAACTGATAAAGTCTACTATCCTACCTGGCTTTACGGTTTACTGACCTCACAAACACCAATTACAAAATATATGAGGATTACCATAGGAAGAGCCTTGTGAAAACTTCCTGTGAATATGGAATTGTGGGAATTGTAGTATTTCGGCGCGTTGCCGCAAAGTGTTGCCATGCCCACTTTTCTTTTTTAAAAGTTCGTCTCAATATATTTTGGACCTTTTTGAAAAATAACCGCATATTTGTGTTTTATTATTATGACACTATAAAATAATATTTTATTGAAAACTCAGGATGTTGCTGCGCTTTTGCTGTAAGATATTTTTGGACGAAATGCAGTCAGACCCCTCTCGAAAATACTGTAGGATATTTGTTATGATTCACAATCACATATATCTGCGTATGAACCAAGCTTTTTTCATTCATTTTCCTTCGGCTTAGTTTCTTTATTAATCTGGGGTCACCACAGCGGAATGAACCGTCAATTTATTCAGCATGTTTTACACAGCGGATGGCCTTTCAGCTGTAATCCAAATCCAGTACTGGGATATAGCTTTTTTCATAATAAAATAAAAATAGTAATAAATAACTAGAATTGTACATTTCCTAAAGGAAATGTGAATGGGGTTTGCGTGGCAAATCGATGGGGTACAAAATGGTACTAAACTGGGCAATAGCACTGGAAAGGTAAGAAATGGTGGTTGCTAAGATGTTGCTAGGCGGTTGCTAGGGTGTCCTGAGTGGTTGCTAGGTGGTTGCTAAGGTATTGCTAGGTGGTTGCTAGGGTATTCTAAGTGGTTGCTAAGGCGTTGCTAGGCGGTTGCTAGGGTGTCCTGAGTGGTTGCTAGGTGGTTGCTAAGGTGTTGCTAGGTGGTTGCTAGGGTGTCCTAAGTGGTTGCTAGGTGGTTGCTAAGGTGTTGCTAGGGTAATTTGGGTGGTTGCTAGGCAGTTGCTAGGGTACCCTGGGTGGTTACTAGGCAAGCCTCACATACATGCCTGATGAAATATTTATACTTAGTAAGCATTTCTAGCAAGTTACAGTACTTGGCTAGTCAATATTAGCATGTAGCTAGTCACTGCTTGCATGTGTAGCATACAGGAAGTTCCGTTTGCTAGCATGACTCAAACGAGCCAATCACCAAGTCTCTACGATGTTCCGATGCTGAGATATAGCTGTTGATGATTGGTTGCTAGGGTACTCTGTTTTGTTGCTATGGGCGAGGTTACAGAGTGAACTTGAATGTGGTTGGCTGTCTAAGTCAAATGAGCCAACACCCAAGTCAGTAGGACACTGCCAAGCAAAGATATACATGTAGGCCAGTTATAATGGCAGTCTATGAGATCAATTTGGGGGCGTGGCTTGTGAGATTCATTATCATATTGATATGCTCATTGGTTGTCTGAGTCAGATGAGCCATCCCTGAAGCCAATAGGACACTGCTAAGCAAAGATATGCATGTAGGCCAGTTATAATGGCAGTCTATGGGACCAGTTTGGGGGCGTGGCTTGTGAGCTTCATTATCATACTGAGATGCTGATTGGTTGTCTGAGTCAAATGAGCCCACCCCTGTGTCTCTATGACACTCCTATGTAATGTTATAGATGTGTGAACTTTATAATTGAAGTCAATGGGATCTGCAATGGGACATCCCACCCCATGTTAAGTCAATGGGACACTTATTAGGGGTCTTTAAGTGGTTTGGGGGGGCGTGGCTTGTGAGCTTCAAAATCATATTGAGATGCTGATTGGTTGCCTCAGTCAAATAAGCCTACCCTCAAGTCTGTATGACACTGCTATGTAATGTGATTGACATGTGAGTCAAGAAATGAATGGGAGTCAATGGGCCATGTTAAGTCAATGGGGACCCCTTTGGGACGTCCTAGCACCCCAGGGGTACAACTTATACCCCTTTTTGGGGTATGTTCTCATACAGGCTGCAACCCCCTACAGATGTTGCGAATCCCATATTTCTACGAATTTCACACTTGGCGCTACAACGCTTTAAAGGTCGTCCCATTTCGCGGCGCGTTTAGTGCTCTTCTAGAAAAATGAATGGGAGTCAATGGGGCCAATGTAAGTCAATGGGAGAACTTTGGGACGTCCTAGAGCCCCAGAGGTGCAACTTATACCCCCTTGCGAGGTATGTTCTCACTTAGGCTGCAACCCCCTACAGATGCTGTGAATCCCATAATTCTATGAAATTCACACTCGGCGCTGTGATTCGTCAAAGTTCGGCTCAATGTTAAGTCTATGGGATTTTTGGGCAGGTTTTTTGGCCCCTGCGGGGCCAAAAAACCCCCCACCGCTTATAAAAGTCATAGCACACCATTCCCGATAGAACCGGACGATTTGACACCACTTTCAAGGGTCTGGGGCGAAAGCTGCGGGACAAGTTACGCGCCGAACTTTTGGCAGAATTAAGAATAATAAACCACAATAGTAAGAATGGACTTTGCCTAAGGGCAAACCCCATTAATAATTGTTTTTTTTTTTTATTAATGGCATACATTATAGGCTGGGTAGCCTAAATATATTTTTAGACTTAAATAAATTACATATTTATATATTGTATTTTGTTATGTGAGACTATATTACAATTTTAAGCTGAATTTGTTTTAAATATTATTAAATAATATTTGACGATCTGGCAACACTTAAAACTGTAAACTATAAACTGTCTTTTAAAGTCTGCTTGTACACCTTCATTTCTTTGTGAGGCTTGAGAAACCCATTGGAGAATACACATCCTTCATTATCTAAGTCCTTGTAATAAAATCTGATATATCCTTGTGCAGTATCGAATCTCATTTGTGTCCTTTAAAGCAAGTCATCTATTTCCCACTTCATTGGATTCCGAGGTCAATATCCTATCTCATATGAAATCATTTGTATTCTTTATTGTTTGGATGGTGTGGAAATGCAGCAATCCCCCATCACCAGGGTAGTTTAGTTACATTAGTGTCTGATTAAAAATATATATGATTTACATCACACTGTCGCTTCTGCCATATTTCAGTTTTGTCTGATTTCAAAATATAAGCAGTGAAACACGCGTGTGAATTTAAACTCATTCTGACCAAAAAAAGAGCTTTATATTGACACTAGTTACAGTTCCCTGCAAATCTTTGTGCAGGATATTTTCATCCACTAGATGTCATCACTTAGTTTGATTGGAATTGTAGAGTAAAGTTTCTGGTGGTGATAAATCATGGGATGGAATCTCGTTTTTACTGAGAAATAAAAATATGATTGTGACATTTATCTCAAAACCTTTACTTTCCCCCATGGGTTGCCAAGTCTTTATCAAACCACCAAACTGCAATTCCAAGCTAGTTCAAAAGTAGTCCAAAACTGTTTAAAGGCAACAATGCATTGCTCTGCATCAAAATTTGTATGCATAAAAAAATATATATTTTGAAACAGAACTCAAATTTGCAGAGTTATAAATAAACAGTTTTTCATACTCATAGAGTTCAAATTTTTATTATGTTAAAAATAAATATAAAGTATTGACATCAAGAACTACATGAGAAATGTGTCAAGTTTACATTCCAAAATTGCTCTTTATAGCTGAAAAGTTCATTTTTTTAAATGAATGAAAGTGTTTTTGGGTCTTTTAATGTTTAGTTGCTTAAAGGATTGAGGATTCAAATTCTACATTGGCATCACTTTTGTAACCTTTATTTTATGTAATTAAAATTAAGGTGCAACAAAGCATAAACATTATTCATAATTATATATATATATATATATATATATATATATATATATATATATATATATATATATATATATATATATATATATATATATATATATATATATATATATATATATATATATACATACATACACACATACATACAACAGTTCTGTCTGGTTCTCGAATCTGATTGGGTGATAGCCGTGGGATATTCTGCAATATCAGCAGTCCTACAGCCTCTTCACTCTTGTGTATGTATTACTCTGCCCGCATAGAGTGTCAGCAGGTCAATAAACTCACCTCAGTTTACCAAATGTTGCAGCTGTTGAGAAATATATTGTACTTTTGAGGCTTTTTTTTGGGCAAGAATGTAGTTTTATATTGCAATTATGCAGTTTATTTATAAAGATAGTGTATTTTAAATATGTGTAATTTCTGAGATACAGCGCCATCCACAAAATAAGCTCTTAGAGCAGGGGTGTCCAAACTCAGTCCTGGAGGGCCGGTGTCCTGCTGAGTTTAGCTTCAACTTGCTTCAACACACCTGCCAGGAAGTTTCTAGTATATCTAGTAAGAGCTTGTTTAGCTGGTTCAGGTGTGTTTCATTACGGTTGGAGCTCAACTCTCCAAGAGTGTGGACACCCCTGTTTTAGAGTATAGGAAAAACCCAGCATCTTTTTTAAGTTGATCTCTCTCTTTTGTATGTTTTAGTGCTGTATTTATCCCATAGTAATTGTAGTGTACTGAGTTTGAGAAGGGAGTCACATATCAGAAATGTGTGTATTTTGTGTTGGCCACTCTTTGTATAACCCTGAGTTACTTTTTGTTGGCCATCATGGTTTGTTTCTAACGCATCTGCTGTTTTTGTTACTAGTTCAGTTAACAGAAAGAAAGAAGACATGCCTGCATGTGTTTAATGTTTTTCCTCATCACAAACACAACAGTTATCTGGTAGGGATTGTGTTGCTTTGGCTTTTTCAGGGTTATTATTGATCTCCCAACTACAACAGAGAAATAAAAGTCTCTAGACTGATGGCATTTCATGCCGTTCAGCCTTATAATCTTTAAACGTCAACAAAATCACCTGTTTTGTCATCACTTTAGACATTATACAAGAGAATCATTCAAATACTACCTCTAAAGTGATGGTGGTGACGTAGCAACAGTTTCTACTGTTCTGTTGTCAGCTGTAGATGTGAATGATGGCAAAAGAAAGTACTTCCTCATACAAAAGGGTTTGATACTCTCTGTGTTTGATTTTCTTTTTATATACATGATTATGCCGTCAAACTGTTCTATACTGTACATTGTCACTGGTGGGACACAAAGGCACAACGCACAACACACACCTCCCACTCATTTATATATATATATATATATATATATATATATATATATATATATATATATATATATATATATATATATATATATATATATATATATATATATATACATACATATATCAAATGTAGTTATTAAAAAATAAATTAATCGGATGACATGGAGCTAAGGATGACTTTGACTGCACTGCGCCTGCTTTGCCAATGAGGGGGCATCAAAAGTAGGCAAGAGGGAGGGTTGGGAGCGTAAAACGTGAGCAAAAAGTGCAAGAATACATTCAGCCAACAGTTGATGCAGTAGAGCACACTACAGTTCTTGCAATGCCCTCCTTTGCAATAGGCATCCACATTTCCATAGTCATACTGCATTTTAATGCTCACCTTAAAATTAACGGTAAGATTACCAAACGTGTGCGAGAAAGAGGCCTGAGGCTGGAGAAATCGCGGTGTGGTGTCGCTTGTATCTCGGCGATGTGTGTGAGTGTGTGTGTGTGTGTGTGTGTGTGTGTGTGCACGCTGTGTCTTTAAGCGCCGCTCCTCCCCCTCCGCTCTCCTCTGCTCTGGAGGTGCTGAAACGTCGCCTTTCTCGTTTCAGAGCACTAGCAGCCATGGCTGAAATAAAGACGGGCATATTTGCCAAAAACGTCCAAAAGAGGATCAATCGGGCGCAGGAAAAGGTATGGATGTCATTGTGTACTTATTTCTGAAAGACCACAAACGATATGCGTATTTAAGCACGTTTGATAAAGCAAAACGCGACATTTGGTGTTCGCGGAGCTGTCCAGCAGATGCTCCGGGCAGAGGAAGGAGATTCAGGTATAAGATTGAAATGACATGCTTTAGGTTAGGGGACATTTCTTATCTTTTATCATTTCTCACAGGAATAGTTGACATTTTCAGTGCATGAAACCTTCAACATTACTCCCAGCATTAAAATGCGCAGACTCACTGCAATCTTAACCAGCACTGCCATTTAAAAGCGACCATAGAAGCTCACTATTACAGTAATTATCAGTCTAAATGTATTTTACGAATTTTAAGGGAGAAACCACTGATCTGATTTTGAAAAGCATTGGGTGACTGGTAGATTAGGCTATAACGTGTCACGGATACTGTGACACGTATTAACGTTTGTACTGCCTTGCCGTCTTATTTGGCTAGATTTCAGTTTTCCTTGTAGTTCTGACGGTCTACTTTATTATTATAACTCAAGATGTTGGTTGAAGCTGTCATTTTCCTGCAAGGTCAGGAGAAGGGGAGGTGGGGATGCCCTCATCTATGCGGTATGAATACTAGCTAGGGGAGATTTCCGAGTGGCCACGAGATCCTGAAGGCCGCTTAATGTGGCTGTTGGAGACACGCGACAATCTCTCGCTAAATAAAACCCGATATAAATAGTGGAGGACGTGTTTGTCGCTTTCTGTCGATGAATTTGATCTTATAGTGGTGTTCGGCTGTGGTTTGGTTGTCGTTTTTGCTAAGACCATCTGCGCAATGTAGCCTATCGCAGTTGTTAAGCGAGCTGAATATGAAATGTCTGACAGCTAGTAAAGCGAAGGCGTCTGGTAAACAGAGCCGTAGTGGTTTTCCCGAGCCGAGCCGAGCTGCACTAGCCTAAGCGGATTGTTTTTCTTTTAATACCCACGGTTCACCCACAGACTGACTGAGCTGTAATGAAACATCGAAAGTGAAGATTCCCTGGAGATTCATGTGTGATGTCCTTATAAGTATGAACTATGGGGGTGTCACACATTTCTTCCTCAGGGTGACTG
This sequence comes from Danio rerio, assembly GCF_052040795.2. Classification (NCBI taxonomy): domain Eukaryota; kingdom Metazoa; phylum Chordata; class Actinopteri; order Cypriniformes; family Danionidae; genus Danio; species Danio rerio. Next base: position 35,294,520 of record NC_141022.1, on the reverse strand, counting down.
TGCAAAAGTGGGACAGTTTTTGATTGATTCGTGATGGAGCCTAGTTTGTGCCATTTGTTACTCTTAAACCGTCTTAAAATGTGTTTACAGGAATTGAAATTAGATAGATCAGCTTAAGTGTTTATTTTATGTACTTGTTAGCATTTTCTGCAAAATGTTATATTTGTATCTATAAATTAGGCATGTTAAATGAAATGTCAGGCCCATAGCCAGCCTGAATGAAAGGGGTGGCTCTTTTTTTTTCAAAAAGTAGACCTTTTTGCAGTTATTGGCCTCATTTTCTTTTAATTATGAGATTTAAATACTGAATTTAGGTGACATTTTAAGCACATTTTAGCTGGATTAGCTTGTCAGCATAACCACACATTTTGGTGTACCAAAAACATTTCCTAAGTTTTTATAATAAAAGAAATATGACAAATATTTATTTTTAAAATCCAAATTGGTATTACATCACATATAATTAGAAAAAAGCTTTAAATTAAAAACTGTAGCCTATTGTAATTTATTTAACAAATAACAAACTGAACAAAATTAACTTTCCTCAGTCAAAATTTGGCCATTTGAATAATTAAAAATCTAATAAAATAATATTAATTTAGAGCTGCAAAATTTTTTTAGCCTCTCTTGTAAAAAAAAAAAGTACATTTTAAATAATTCATGCATAAAAACAATAGCCAAAATAGTATTTAAATTGATTTTAATATGAGTTGCTTTCAAGATTTAAAATGAAAGTTACAGGTCCAATTTTTTCTCTATTGAAAAACAATACAAAAGCAAAAGATGACTTTGCTTAAGTCAGATGTTTTCCTGCACAGCTGATGTTGGATTAATTATTATGAAAAATAATTGTTCGCATTGGCCAAAACATAACTGAAGGCACTCCAGCATTCTGCTTGGTCTTAAAGCCTTTTTCAATGGGTTATTTTAAAATATTTTTAAAATAGGACTAATAAGGACAAACTCTGGACATTTGTCAGTGAGGGGTGGGTCTTCCTAACCACTCAATCCCCCCTGGCTACAGGCCTGAATGTTGATTTGAAATGGTCAAGTTGGCTTTTCCAACATTGTTAATGGTGCATGGTTTAAATAACCAGCTTGATTGAGGCCTATCAGGTTAGGGTTGTATATCGTTTTACGTATTAAAGGGATAGTTCACCCCAAAAATAAACGTTTGCTGTTAACTTACCTATGAATTCTGGAACAAGGAAAAAGTGAACTACAAGAAACAGATATTATTTCCAACATCAATTGTATAATTATTACTGGTTATCAACAAAAAACTGGTTGATTTATTTTTAAAGAATCCTGTTGATTTTCTTCATACAGTTCATGCTAAGATGATTTAGACATCCAAACATAAAGCACTACAAAGACATCAGGCTAATGAAACATTGTCATAATAATACCCTTATGACAGTAAATAATGACTTCAATGTTTGATTGCCTCATGATGTTTAAGAAGCAATCAATCATGAAACTTTTCCCCCACACTTTTTACCTGATGACTCACTCTAAATTGCCATAACTAAAATCTGAGCTTTGGTCTGTAGTCAACATAATGATTATCACCACCGATGACAGAATTTGAGTCTGACTGCTCAGGATGTCTATCAGTGTAACGTGACTCCCTTACGAGGGTTAAGACCAGCACATTCAAGGAGCAGGTATACAATTTAATGCCTCTGGAACAGAAGATCCAGACCAGGGCAGATAACATGATAAGGGGTGTAAGAGATCCTTTAATCTATGTCCTGGTGGGGACAAAATACCTCACAATCATCTGAGATCACTCATAATCCTGTTGCTTACCCGTCACAGCAAGACTGCAGCATCGTGACCACGGTGAACTCTTGTGAACTGCAGCAGTGTTGTGACTGTTTAATGCATTTATTCAGTTGCATTGTGACAGAAATGCATGCAAATTTATTTGTCTGTCGCTCTCGCAGGATCAATATTAGCCTCGGCATCTTAGGAAATCATATGTAATTCAACTATAACGCCTCTGTTCCATTTGCAATAAACACATTTGCTTTTCAAATTTGATTTAACAAACCTATGAGATCTTTTTTTGTAAATGTTATCAAACACTTTTCGAAGGATCATTTGTTAACATAAAGTAGAGGACTTCACTGCGCTGTGTGGATGAGGCAGGGTGGAGTGTCTGTTTTTAAGGCCTAAGTTGTGTTAATATTTCATAGGCTGGCTGCTGCTGTTGTATAGTGTTTCCAGACTGGGCATTGTGTCTTAGATTAGTGCTGTTTGCCTTCTAGACAGTTCAGTGTTGATTTTCTGACTCTAGATTTAAAGGATAGACCTTTAAAAAAAAAAAAATGAAAATCTCAATAGATGTGAAATTTCTAATGAACAGGAACATGCAGTTGAACGCAGGTGGATTTTTGCCCTCTATACTTTGATGTATATATTTTAATAAATAAAATAATGTGATAAAAATACAAAATACCTTCTTTTTCTGTCTCGTTTAGATATATAGGGAAGTAACCGAAATATATATGGAATTGTCTATTTTAATTAATGATATATGATTATTAAAAACAGTAATAAAAGTACAAAACACCTTCTGTTTGTGTCTAATTTAGATATAAAGGGAATTATGTAGCATTATGTGGTTCTTTTCGGCTTAGTTCCTTTATTAATCTGTGGTCTCCACAGCGAAATGAACCGCCAACTTATCCAGCATATGTTTTACGCAGCGGATTCCCTTTCAGCTGCAACCCATCACTGGGAAACATCCATACACACTCATTCACACACATACACTATGGACAATTTAGCTTACCCAATTCACCTATACCACATGTTTTTGGACTATGGGGGAAAACCGGAGCACCCAGAGGAAACCCACGCAAACATGGGGAGAACATGCAAAATACCCTCTTTTTGTCTCTCATTTAGATATATAGGGAATTAATTGAAATATATATCAAAGTCTATATTACAATTAATAATATATGATTATTAAAAACAGTAATAAAAGAACAAAATACCTTCTGTTTGTGTCTAATTTAGATATAAAGGGAATTATGTAGCATTCATTGAAATATATATCAAAGTATATATTTCAATTCATGTTACATTATTCTCTAAATGACATATTGTGCCTGATTATGAAGCATTGCATGTGTTGCATGGATGTGAAAATACTGTATCTCAGTGAGGCATCATTTCTTAATGTCATTTATATGCATAATGCATATCAGAGAATTATATTGATCCATATCAAAGGCTTATCCAACATGTGCGAGTGTGTTACAAAGAAAAACATCCAGATGGCATGTTCTTGCCACCCAGGAGCAATGTGGGGCTTTTGTATATGACCTTATTCATGATACCAGGGGGCCGAGCCTGAGTTTTACTGACCCAGACCCATGCCATATACTCTCTTTCGTGTGGTGGGAGGCCTGTACTCTACACTGTTTTCTGTACTCTACACACACACACAAACACACACACACTCACAAACACACACACACACACACACACACACACACACACACACACACACACACACACACACACACATATATATATATATATATTTATTTATATTCAAGCCCCAAAATATTCATATAGTAGGGGTAAGAATAATTTCAGGCTTGACTGTATACACACACACACACACTAATCAAACATTTGTAACTAATATGTAAATGTACCACTTGAAGTTTTTATTAAGGTTTTAGAAGCGTTTCATACATACATGCTATTTTTATATAAACACGTTTATAGTATCCTAATACTGAAAGTTCTATTTTACATAAAATTTAACAGTGACTACGTTTACATGGACATCAGTAATGGAATCATTTGCCTTAATTTAAATAAGACAATAACATGATTAAGGCATTTACATGAGTTGCTTTTTGAATGTTCCTTTCATGATCCCTTTTTACATGTTGTAGCACATAATTCGTTTAACGTCATTGCGTCAGCACGCTATCCATGTTTCTTCCGGAGTTTTATGTAATTTCGTGTGTTTCATTTTTAGTTTGTTGACTTTAACTGCAGCTTGGCATTTCAGGAACATTTCATGCATGCCACCATGACAAACGAGGTATTGGAAGCGAGTATGAACTGCTGGAAGAGTGTTGTTTTAATGGAATTTGATTAAGCACGCCGAATAGGGGAAAAAACCCTCCCCATTTCGCTATGTGATGTCTGTGGTCTTTCATTGACTAGGTAGGTGCAGAGAATAGTGTCAAACAGCCGTGTGTTGTCCAACATGACGGTAATAGTTTGAGTGTGGTGTTTACATGTCTGTATTACACTTCAATAATGCAACTAAAATCAGCATACTCCACATGTCTTAATTGGATTCCTGTTTTGTTCAAATATGACTTTAGTTAAATTACTAAAAAAAAAGAAAATCGCCTTTTACCTGGTCAACGTTTAATCAGAGTATTGTCTTAATCGTATTAAAATCAGATTATTGGTGTCCATGTAAACGTCTTCAGCGTGAGATCAATGTTTATAGGTGAGTAAAAGGTCAATTTAAAACTGTTCCTCTTAAAAAATGTCTTATCAGAAGACATGGACCAAAAACATTTATGAATGTTTGAAAGCATCTGAGTTTTAGGTAAATTCAATGAATGTATATAAATTTCTGTTATTTGATTTAAAAACCTTAATCTTCATTTTGGAGTGAATATTATTCCTTTGATTTTCATCAGTAAGTTTCTCTAAAAAATGTTAACACTCAACAAAAGTGATCACATAAAAAGATAAGCTATTTATTTCAGTGGCACCATACAGCAAATAAACAAGAAAACATAATAACCCTGTAATTTGTAAATGTGTTGTATTTTTCAATTTGAACCATGTTGCTTGTTCAGACCCTGATCTAAAATACATTATTGTTGATCTAACAAAGTTTATGTTTATGTTTATGTTTAAAGTCATATTTACAGTAGTGCACATTTCACAGTTCCTAAAATTAGTATAAATAATAGCTTTTTTCATAATGTGTGTTTCCTAAACTTTAGAACTGTTTGTTATTGCCTTTGAATTACACTTTATAAAACATACCGTACAATGGGCTCTTTGCAAAGCTAGAGTTTTAAAGCCAACAATAAAAACTTTCGGTGAAAGTTTAATGTGACTATTTTCAATTTCTCAAGGTTGCTTTACAGCATTGATATTGTAATGGAATAACAATTAATTCGGTTAAGTAAACTTCAGCCTTCATTTTGTTGTTCAAGCTTAAAACTAAATGAAAGACCATTGTAATCACTAGCACCGTCAGTAGCAACAGGCTAGTGCAAACATTCCATTGAAAATACTGGGGTAAAATAAACTGTCATATTTTAAAGACTTAGTATCGTATATCTAAGGGCAGTGAAGATTGCTGATTTTGAAAGAAATCTGATCTTAAATGTGACAATTTTGTAATGCTGCCTGGCTGAAAATTAAAAGTTCATGTGCATATAGCCCATTATTACCTTAAGGAGCTAAAAAATATTTTACATTATATAATCCACACATATAAATAGGGCTGTGCAATTAATTGAAAATCCGATTTCGATTTTGGCTTCTAACGATTATAAAAAAACCATAAATCGAGATAAACGATTATTCCATTATATTCCATGAATTGGGTTTACCCCCTTTCCAGTTGTAAACATTTGTTGCTCTTAAAAGCGCGAACTAAACCACATGCTACTGTGTGTGTGTGTGTGTGTGGCGTGCACACACAGTCAGAAGCATGCGGTCAGCATTCGGTCTCATTCGCACTCTGTGAGGAGCAGAGCATCTAAAGTCATCTTAATGTGAGCGCTTTAATGGTCAAATAGGTGTCAAAACGCAGTGTTTAGTGATTATTCATATTAACCATTGTTTGTGTTATAAACAAACAAGTTGAGGATCAAAAGACACGTGAAAGAGAAACAATTAAAGATCATTATTTATCAAATAACAAATGAAGAAAATCCCTCACTGCTCTTGACTGAAATACTTTTGTAGCTAAAGTGTTTTTCTAACAGTGAAGATGCTTAAAGCACAGTTTGTTTCATATTTTTATTCTAGTGTGTTTATTTTTCTTTCCTTTGCAGGGAGGAAAATAACTGTATACAATTGAAATATTAGCTCTACTGAATATTAGCAACCCTTTTCCCCCAATTTCTGTTTAATGGAAAGAATATTTTTTTTCAACACATTTCTAAACATAAAAGTTTTAATATCTCATCTCTAATAACTGATTTTTAAACTTATTTTATCTTTGATATGATGACAGCACATAATATTTGACAAGATATTTTTAAAAATACAAGCATTCAAATTCAAAATGCGATTCAAAGGCTTAATTAGGGTAATTAGGCAAGTCATTGTATAACAGTAGTTTCTTCTGCAAGACAATCGAAAATATACCTAAAGGGGCTAATATTGACCTTAAAATAGGTTTCAAAATATTTAAACCTGCTTTTCTTCTAGCCGAAATGAAACAAATAAGACTTTCTCCAGAAGAAAAAATATTATAGTAAATACTGTTAAAGTTCCTTGCTCTGGTAAACATCATTTGGGAAATATTTATTTAAAAAAAAAATTCTCAGAAGCGCTAATAATTTTGACTTCAACAGTAATCGTTTTGAATGATCGTGATTACAATTATGAACAAAATAATCCTACATATAGTTACATAATATTTTATAATAAGCTAAAAGCCAGGTTTGTTTTTGCCTGACAGAACTATTTATACAGATAGAAGTAGGTCTATAGAAGGATTTAATAATGTTTGGTTAACTACACTCTCTGTAAAAACATTACAGTAATAATCTAATATAATATATAATTCTGACATTTTGAACTTAATGTGTTACTTGATGTTTCTTTTTTAATTGTTTGCAAAATTGTTGTTACATAATTTTTTATATTCAGCACACTTTGAAAACCATCAATGCTGTTTGTTTGCCGAAGCAAACACCCATTGCCTTTGTAATGGACTATAAAGCCTTCTATTGTATTGCTTACACAGAACCTGCTCATTATCTCCATTAACTGTATGTTGCCATTGTATTACATTGTACATTCTGTTTTGATTCAAACTCTGCAATAAATAATAAAAAACAACAACATTAAAACATGTATGTATTGCATGTATTTCTAGACACCCGTCTTGTTCTCAGCAAGTGCAGTGTTTGAGTAACAGATGACAGCCATTTTCATGTGTTAGTCACTATGGGTAGGCGATGAGGCAGTCATGTGACAGAAGTCCTCTTTTTGGCAAAGGGACCTGACAGACTAGCGTAGTTTATGGCCATTTTTCCTCCCCCGCTCATTCTTTGTGTGTCTGTGATACTGTCCACAGGGTGATCTCTCTCTGTTAGAGGATTCCCTCATGGGGCTGCTGTGCGAACATCATATATCATACAGGCATTTATCAAAATTCATCTTACATTTCTCTGGGTATAGTCATCAACAGAAAAGCATTCAAGTGTGCTTCATGAGGTTGCAATATGTGTTAACATGTCCATGAACGGCTTGAAAATTAGAGAGGTCTAAGGGTTAAGAACTGTGCAATAATATTTTGTATCATTCAGCAGTAAGTAATACTTTGCTTGCTGTAGTAATTTTTATTAATAAGGATTGGTCTATGTATGAATGTTTATGATTTTTTGCATGACTTTTTAGTTGGTTGGCATAACTTAGATAGTTTACCCAAAAAGGAAAATCCTGTCATCATTTACTCACTCTTTACTTGTTTCACAACTTTACGAGATTCTTTCTTTTGTTGAACATAAAAAAAGATGATTTGAAAGAAGCTGGAAACCTGTAACCATTGACTTTCATAGTTTGTGTTATTCCTACTATAGAAGTAAATGGTGACAGGTTTTCAGCTTACTTCAAAACGTCTTCTTTTGTGTTCAACAGAATAAAAATAACTAATAAAGGTTTAAAACCACTTGAGGGTGGGTAAATATTGAGTACATTTTCATTCTGAGCAAACTATCCCTTTATGGAAATATAATAGCCTACATCCTTCATTCTGTTGTTTTCCAGATCTGTTGTTCAAGGGTTATTATTTCGGTGTTATGATAGCCTTTGACAAAATCATATAGATGATATAATGATGATCATTACATTTGTTTTACTGAATATGGTCTCCTTGCCCATAAACCATGCGCATGCTCCTTTTTTTGATTGCTAGATGTCAATATAAGTGCTGGCTATGCAGTGTTTCCATATATTGCTACAAAAACAAACATATAAAGAAAAAAGCAAGACCTAAAAAGCCCCTGAATCTTTGCATTTTTTTGTTAATTGGAAACAGAATCGCTAAATAAAAGTCAAATAATGCAATGCTTATAATTACAAGATCTGGCAACGTGGCGAAGCGGTGGCTATCTTCTAATGCTCATTGACTAATTCTGAATTTATGGATTTATTTAGCCACAAGATAGTAAATAATTCCTCATTCACAGAATACAGAAAATTTATGTATAGACTTATTTGCAAAATTTTAAATTGGTAAAACCTAATGTTTTTCGTCTGTTTTCAGGTTCTGCAGAAGTTGGGAAAGGCGGATGAGACAAAAGATGAACAGTTTGAGCAATGTGTGCAGAACTTCAAAAGACAGGAGGTAAGATGAGTCTGATCTATTGGGCGATGCTGTTTTTGGCTGGTTTATTGGCTCTTTGGCTGGTTGGTGTGCAGGATTGATTTTCCCACCAGCAGCAGCAGAGATCCACCTCATGCGTAAACAGTCAAAATCTCTATTCTTTTCTCTCACTCTGTGGTTAAACATCACTTTTAAATGAGAATGATAAATATTAGTGAAAATATGTTCATTCACTGTCTTTAGCTTATTTGAGATGCTAATAGGATTAAGACACTTTCTCTTTTGTCTGAAAAGTCTTTACAGTCTAAATGATTCTCATTATTGCCATCATTAAAACACTTCAATAGCAAAATACTACAAAGGCACTGCCACAAATATAGTTTTCGCTTTCTTTAGAAATATTTCCCTATTCTCTCTTTATTAAAAAATATGTGGACTAATGCTGTACACTTAAGCTACTCAACATCTAAATATATAATTGTGGGCGATGCAGTAGGTAGTGGTGTCGCCTCAAAGCAAGAAGGTCACTAGTTCAAGCCTTGGTTGGGTCAGTTGGCGTTTTTGTGTGGAGTTTGCATGTTCTCCCCACGTTTGCGTGGGTTTCGTTCGTGTTTTTCGCGTTCAGTTTCCCCCACAGTTCAAAGACATGCGCTATAAGTGAATTGGGTGAGCTAAATTGTCCGTAGTGTATGTATTTGAATTAGTGTATGGGTGTTTCCCAGAGATGGGTTGCAGCTGAAAGGGTATCCACTGCGTAAAACATGTGCTGAATAAGTTGGCGGTTCATTCCGCTGTGGCAACCCCAGATTAATAAAGGGACTACGCTGAAAAGAAAATGAATGAATATGTATGAATGCAATAAATAAAAATCTTATACACACACTGTCCATTCAAAAATACATTACAGTTATATACATATATGATAATAAATACTAGGGATTCACTGATATGGATTTTTAGGCTGATATATACAGATAACAAATAACACTTTCGATTTGGAGGCCGATAACTGATATATTAGCTGATAAATATAAATATTTCAAAATGCTTTATTTTTATACAGTAAAACACTGATTTTATTTAAAAACTTCTGAAAAGTTTGAACAGATCTTAGAATAGCCTATCCAAAGCAAAAAGAGCAATAATTAATACATTGCAAAGTGATTATATAGACCTATATTTACGATTTCATAAAAAAAAATCAGCATGCCAAAAAATAGATTATTTCTTTTTCTTTGCATAGCAAATTAACATGCAACTTGACTGTTGCATAAAAATAATAGGTCAAATAACAAAATGAGAGGAAGGCAATTTTGTTCAATGACATAATCTATTGGCTCAAAGATATCAACCTAATTTTGATATTGGACCATTAACGATAACATTAAAAATAGCATTTATCAGCTGATAACAATATGGCCGTCAATAGATTGTGCATACCTCATGAATACTAATAAAATGAATAAATACCATTTATTATTGTTCATTTATTTTGATTATATTACGTTAATGTTAATAAATAAAACTAAAGTAACTAAAATTCCATTTGCCAAGTATAGTCTAACAAAAAGTGCTTGATATGTAAATCTTAATACATTTATTTGAAAATATTAATATAGAATTTGATAGTTGATTTGGTTGATTTGGTCAGATAGTGACCTCTGTTAACATTTTTACATAACATGTAAATACATGTTAAAATAAACATTAAAAAAAATGTGTAAGTCGCATGGCATTTTAAAACAACATAATGGGCATTAATCACAGTATCAATAATTAGGGCTGGGCGATTAATTGAAAAGTAATCAAAATCGATTTTGCAGCCACATCTGATCTCGGGTCAAGTAGGACGATGGACCTATTCTTGAGCCTTGCTCTGCACAACACTGACGATGATTGGAAGTTGCCACAGAGATGCCTTGAAATGCATATTTTCCAATACACTAAAATTATTATTTACGTGAAAACATTTGTTTACAGAAGATTCAAGAAATGCACTTTTTAAAATATTGCTTACATTATATACAAGAGTTATTTTACTTATAAGAGATACTGCTTATTTTCTACTTTTTAATATGATACATTTTTTAAATAATTAATTTTGTTTCCAAAAGTGCAAGTTATTTATTTGTACTTTTTTTGATTTTTTGAAAATTTTTAATTAGTCAATGTGGGTTTTAATGTCAGTTGTTAACGTTGATAATCCTAGATAGTAGATGCGTAGTGTGTGTTCCCTTAAATTATTTTAAAATCAAGTAATGCAGCATTCATTCACAAATCTCTCACTTGTAATTTACTGTACAAAACCTGTCTGTGAACTATGAGGGCAAAAAATAAAATAAATAGATAAATAAACAAACAAATAAATAAATAAATAAATTAATTAATTAATAATATAATATAATATAATATAATATAATATAATATAATATAATATAATATAATATAATATAATCAATCATGAATCATAATCAAGTTAAAATTATCAATTATTCGAGATTTTGATTTTAGGCCAATTCGCAAAATAATTCGCAATAATAGCAAATATACCTGTTGTGATGAGTCAGAATGTTGTGATGGTTCCCTCTGGTGGTGCACAAGAGGGTTGGCATCGCCCTCCTTTACAACAATACCATAGTTCATATACACAGCTGTATAAATCATATTGGCCTAATTACTGCAAACCACCATTTCTCCTCCAGCTCAGTATTTAACACCAAAATAATTTAGTCTGAAATATGATTAGTTTAATGATTAATAAGCTATGCTATTAAATTTCAGGTTGAAATTAAATGTCTGTGAGGCCAGATAGAGTGAGAAGTGTGTAGTTCAGACATAAGTGTGTGTTTGCTAAGGAAATAGCAGCAGTCTAATCCCACCCTCTCCACCTGTCCTCACTAATCCTGATTAGACTGCTTTATGCTCCAGTGTGCCCGTGCTTCCAGAAACACTCTCCTCTCCTCCGCTCACCTCCAAACTTCTCCTCTCATTTAACCCTACATGCACACACCAAGTCGATGACTTTCTGCTCTGCACTTTGTCAAAGAGTGATGGGTGCTTTAAATAGAGCCATGCAGAATGAATTGGTTCGATATTAAATTTGCTTAGTCAGAGTTGATCACTACAACTGGAGGATACCAGTCACAGCCAAAACTGAACCCACACACCATATGCTGCCAATCTGGCTCATGAAACACTCGCTGAAGCAGAGACACGGAGCCATTAACTGCACTGAGATACCAGAGACATCAATTTTCAACATAAGGGACTGTGAAATGCTGTCAGTCAGATTATGGCTGAATGCAAAGCCCATTCCAGTCTGTTTGATGTTAAACAACCATATATTATTTATATATTATAAATGTAAATTAAATCTTTGGCGTATCCAGAATGTGACTGTTACATTTAAGCCTGACAAAACCTACTGATCATTTATTACCTAAAATAAATAATCTGCCCCAATTTGAGCAAAACATGTGCCTTTACAGGTCCCGTGAAGTGATTTGAAAACATCAACATTTTTTTTTTTGAGGTTTGACATAATCTTAACTGAAACATGAAGAGAGGGTGGGACATAGCATAGCTCCTCCCCTTTTAAAAAAACTGCCAATAGCGTTTTGTTTTATCACAGCTCTACCAGTGAGAGTAGTTGAGTTCAAGTGCATTAAATAAAAAGCAAATGTAAAGTGTCTTGAGGGGGCGGGGCATGTGAGATACTACTAGAGTGCATTTGATTGGTCAAGATTTGACGTGAATAAAACCGTTGATCCATTTAGACAGAAGTGACAAACTACAAGCTTTACATGTTTATATCCTCAAATTTTGTCCATGTTTTGAAGCAGACTAACTTATAGATATCCTAAAAACTAAAAATACTGATCCTAACATCTAAAAAACTTTGTTTTAATTTCGTGGGAACTTTAAAAGCAAACTAGCTGGTGCTTTTCAAAAGAGGAAGGGCCTATACATGCTATTGCAACAGAAACTATCAAAATCTCAAACAGACAAAATGTCAGAAATGACCAAAAGTATATTCAAATGTTCAGAGTCAGACAATGGTGGGGGGAAAATATCTACTTTTAATATGCACCACTGTTCACATACACTGGACATTTCTTAATGAATTAGTAAACACATTTATGTCATTCTGTGTTTTTCTGTTACTGCTATGTTTCTTTGTGGTGGCCTTTGCAAATAACCTTTAGAGTAAAATTGTCTTATCGTCACAAAAAAAACGTGAAAAGTCAGACTATACAGTGCATAATCCCTGTGCTTTTCTTAATTATGCTAACGGTAAGCATTTTTGGGATAAATCTAACGATATAGCTCTTGATAATGGTAACTTTTGCCAGATTAGCCTTACAGCATGTTAACAAGGATATTTTCATACAATATTTGACAATCTTAAGCGAAACATGAAGAGAGAGTGGTACACTGTAGCTCCTCCCCTTAAAAAAAAAACAGCCAAAAAGTGTTTTGTTTTATCACAGCTCTGCCAATGAGAGTGGTTGAGATCAAGCGCATCAAATGAAAAACAAATGTAAAGCATCTTTAGGGGGCGAAGCATGTCAAATACTAAAGAGCACTTGATTGGTCAAGATTTGATGAGAAACTGTAGAATGAGGTGATGGTAAACCATTTAGACGGAAGTGCAAGCTTAACATGTTTATATCATCAAATTTTGTCCATGTTTTGAAGTACACTAGCTAATAGATATCCTAAAAATGAACAATACTGATACTAACATCTAAAAAAACTTTGTTTTAATTTCATGGCACCTGTAAAAGAAAATTAGCTAGTGCTTTTCAAAAGAGGGGCCTATACATGCAACAGAAACGACAACACTTCAAATAAACAGAAGGTCAGAAATTACCAAAAGCATATTAAATTGTTTAGACAATGATGGAGAGGAAGAATATCTACTTATAATATGCACCATTTGCACTGGTGTTCACATACACTGGACACTTCTTAATGAATTAGTGAATACATTCATGTCATTGTGTCTTTCTGTGATACTGCTATGTTCCACTGTGGTGCAAATAAACTTTATAATAAAATTGTCTTACTGTTACAAAAAGCATGAAAAGTCAGGCATAATCACTGTGCATTTCTTAATTACGCTGACGATGAGTGCTTTTGGCATAAATCTAATGATATAGCTCTTGACAATTGTAACTTTTGCCACGTTAAGCTTACAGCATGTTAACAATCACATCCAGAATGGAAAAAAGGTAAAAATGTACTTAAATTTTCTGGGAATAAAGAAAGAGCACGAAGTGTTGATGTAGACAAATCATTGAGGAATAGCCTTGAACTGACCCTTGTATGTGAAGCAGTTAACCTGCAAAAATGTAGACAAAGGGGCAGTATTATTTAATAAGATCTACCTCCTATATTACAAGGGTCCTGAAAACAGAAAGCTCAGTGAAGAAAAAGGTTTACCAACACAACCCAAGTTACTGAGTTTTCTTTTTTCCACAGAAGACACATTTGTTGCACTTTAAGAAAAAAATCTGATTTTCAGAATTTTTCACCTGTAATATACTACACAAAATAATATGTAGTGGCACTACTAATTACAAACACTAAAATCTTTACTTAAAGCTTCCTGTGTGTTTAATTTCTCTCTAAGCAGATGTTGCTTTCATGCATAATGCTAACATATTTCAGATTTCTGCATCGAAAGGTACAATATTCAGCTGGATTAGATAGAGAAAGATTATCAAATCTAATAGAGGTTGCCATTTGGGCTTGCCAGTCTCCTTGCAGCCAATTGCTGTTTCTGGACTGCTGATCCTTGTGTGGAGTGTGGAGAATGAAATGACTTCCATCTGCTGCATTGACTGAATAGCTCATTGTGAGCATATCTTTTGTATGAATGGCTGCATTTTTCAATGCGACGCTGTGATTTCAGCACCATGGACAGCAATTATTTTCCACCACTTAGTGCTAGAATTATTATAGGGTGTGCAGTTTGAAGATTTTTTTTTTTTTTTTTTGAAGAGCTGCTTTTTATTGCAAAAATATTTTAAAATCATTTACTTTAAAAAATACAAAGAAATCAATATGTGGGGTGTTTTAATTTCTGCTTGTATTCTGTCCTGCTCAGGTCTCAATTCAAGAACTATGAAGCTTCCAAAAGAACATTAATCCACTGGCAAACTAACCCTACACTGCCAGATAACTAATGTGTGTCTTATGAAGCAAATCAATGTGTTTTTATAACAAAAATATTTCACATTTTAAATTATAAACTCCGATCCCTGATGCTGCCGAATGCACATTATGCGTGACTGACTTAAACAACATGAATGAATTATTAGGAACCCTTAATTTTTTTAGAGTGTAGTTTTTCAAGTTTTTTTTTTTTTGTGCAATTTTTGCGATCAAAATAATGAATTGTGTGGTGGTAATTCTCAGAAATTTTCTGAAAATTTAGCGATTAAATTAAAATGAATATTAAAAAGAGAATGTTTGATATATGATTATCATTCTGTCCAATTGCATTTGGTCCCTTAACAAGTGGGAAGCACATATGCAAACTGTTGTAATTCCTAGAGCATTCACCTGCTTTGGATGTAAATACCCTCTAATAAAGCTGACAGTTTGCAGTAAAAGCACATCTTGTTCGTTTCATTTCAAATCCATTGTGTTGGTGTAAAGAGCAAAAATTGTTAGAACCCTGTCGATGTCCAAATATATGGACCTAATTGTATATATACATATTTGCTCACTCACGCTTGACACTTTATCCGCATCTGCTTACTGCATAGGCTGCAAAACAATTTTCCTCCACATTCATGTAATGTTAGGACTGTGAGGGAGCAGGTGAGACGTCATTTTTCAAAAGACACTCAAATACATCACGTGCGCTGTGTATGCAACGTCTAGAAGTCACGTAAAGCAAATAATTGCAAACTGAAAGAAATAAAATTTTATTATATGTTTTAGAATTGTATGTTTTATGAGATTATTTACTTTTTTTGCAATTATTTTCCGTTTAAATTAAGAATTTTTCTTAAAATAAGAACTTTTTGTTGATTTTGCATTGTATTCAGTAATTGCAAAAATTGCAAAAAATTCAGGGGTCTGCCAGAAGGTCGCTGGTTCGAGCCTCGGCTGGGTCATTTGGCGTTTCTGTGTGGAGTTTGCATGTTCTCCCTGTGTTCGCGTGGGTTTTCTCCGGGTGCTCCGGTGAATCCTCTGGGTTTCCCAGTGAATGCTGTAGGAATTACAACAGTTTGAATATGTGCCTCGCACTTGTTAAGGGACCAAAATTAATTGGAAAGAATGAAAATCAAAAATCAAACCTTCTCTTTTTAATATCAATTTTAATTTAAGCCTAATTTTTCTGCAAATTTTTGGGAATTATCACCACAAAATTAATATTTTTAAAAAATCACACACACACGCACACACACACACACACACACACACACACACAAATACACACACACACACACACACACACACACACACACACAAAAACTTGCCAGTAATACAATAAAGTTCATAGCAATTTTTTATAGTGTGGAAAAAGAGCTCACAGCCAGGGTGAACTCAGCACTGCATGATCACACAAAGACAAGATGAAAGAGCTTCAGTAAACCCAGAAGAATATTCTAGATAGAAGTGACAGAAGCTTGACATAACTAGACTTGCACAGCATAATAAAGTACCTTCAAAAAACTTTGAACAGCAGTGTGCTTTTATAAAAGAAAAAAATCACTATTTTTCTTTAGAAATGATTGACTCATTTAAACTACCCTCACTATATAAAAGCCAATGTAATGTTATCATGGTTTATTACCTGGTGCGATGAACCAACAGTAAAACTTCTCTGTTTTGCTTTGATCCACAGTTTGAGGGCTCTAGGCTACAGAGGGAGATGAAGGCTTACATAGCAGCTGTTAAAGGTAAATCGTTGTAAAATCCACTATGCATACACACATGCTAGTACATACACGTGCCTGCTCTAGTCCACACTGAACTGTTTTGTTTTTCTGTTTTAATTGCAGGGATGCAGCAAGCCTCTATGAACCTGACAGAGTCCTTACATGAAGTATATGAGCCTGACTGGCACGGCAAGGATGATGTCATGACCATTGGAAAGGTAGCCAGAATTGCAGTGTTTTGTCTATAGCGCTTAATAACATGCATTTATACAGCAGGGGAAACAGAACACTGTCAATATTATAAAAAAGACATTTGTCTACTTCAGTAAGAGGTTAGTTGAGTTAAGAAGATGAGGGACATCATATAAATGACAAATGAAAAATGCTGAGTAATTGCATATGTAACACCACATCAAAAGAGCTTCTGAAAGATCAAGGATACGTGCTGATTTCTATTCACTGGTTTATATGCTTAAGGCAAGGCAAGTTTATTTATAGCACATTCCATACTCAATAGTAATTTAAAGTGTTTTACATAAACAAGAATAAAAGAAACAAGAAAGCAACAAAGAATAAAAATGATTCAAAACAGATTAAGATGTGTTAAAACAGGTTTTAAAGGAATGGAAAAAAAGAAAGACATGATAGTGTGATCTGTTGCTTGTAGTGCACTGCTCATTCAGTAAAGGAACTGCTAAACAGATGTGTTTTCAGTCTTGATTTTAATATGCCTAATGTTGAAGCACATCTGATCATTTCTGAAAGCTGATTCCAGCAGTGAGCGTAGTAGCTGAAGGCCAATTTACCCTGTTTTGACTGAACTCTTGGAATTTCTAATTTACCTGATTCTAATGATCTGAGCGATCTGTTAGGTTTGTATTCAGTGAGTGAACATATCTGTAATGTTTTGAGGTCCTAGGCCATTTAGTGATTTACAGACAAGTTGTAATACTTTAAAATCTATTCTGAATCTATTCTTAAGATCTGTCGGAAAAAATGAGTGAAAATTAAGCAAATGACCTTTGGCATTGTGTTCATTTGAAGATTGACATCTTCCTACTAAAGAATGCTCTGGGCTCTGTTTCCCAAAAGCATTGTAAGCCTAAGTACATCATAAAAAATTATCGCTTAACTGATATTGTTAAGTCCGGTGTCTCAAAAGCATTGTAACGTAACTAGCACTTGAAAATAAGTCAGTATGTACAGTACAAGTCCTGGAGTAATCATTAAAACACTACAGGAATTGAGAGAACACAGAGTTATGAGGTCACCTGCAGATAATTTAAAGATGATTTAATACTTTTCAAGTGAAGTGTGATTACATTCAAGATTTTGATACTTCATTGGATACTTTAATAGTCTTTTTATTGAATTTATAAATTAAATCATTAGAAATTAATGAAAAATTAGATAAATACATATCTGTATCAAAATTAATAAAAGAAGTAATGTAGGAAATATGATTCAAAGACCATGAAATGAAGGTATAAGCGCAAAAAATTCTGTTGATGACTTGCTGACATGCTGGAATAATAACATCCACGTATTGGCCATTTTTTAGGCAAGTTTTTTCTTCAGCCATTTCAGGTGCTAATCTTGACTGTCATTCCACAGCAGAGTCCACATAAGGTTACATTTCAGCACTTTGCAAATGGACAGCGACTCTTAAATAGCATGTAGATCTTGCATGTTCATGTCACATGCATTTTGAGAAACATAGATGGAATTGCGACATAACTTCGAGCGCTTAGAACAACACAACATGGAGAGCGCTCTTAAGAGCTAAGATACATTGTTTTCAGGAAGCACAGCACTGATCAGTTCTGGAGTTTAAGAAGTTGCAGGAGTTTTTACAATCCCTCACAACAGGGAAGGATTTGTCCTCAGTATCAGAGGCAAATCTAAAAATGCTGCACCTTTTGAAAATGGGGTCAAGTCACTGAGCCATTAAGGTCTATTATGCCGCCGATGCCTGTGCATTTCACAGGCGATTTATCATTAGATTCAGAAGGGGTCACGTCTGCTGGTCATATTAATCCTCGGGCTGTTTAAATTCCTGTACAGCAATATATAATAGCTGGCATTACCATAGATATGTCTATAACTGTTATTCAGAGAAAAGAGATGGGTGTTGTGACCTGTTTTGCTATTAAATAGAAACCACAGAATGTTTCATTTAATATATTTATTGGATTTTATTTCTTTTTACTTAAAAAACAGCATATATGTAAACTCATTCTGATATTCTAAGATCAATATTCTAATACTATTTTAGCTATATAATAATGATATTAATATTGACAATGAAATAATACATTATTTTATTTTATTCTAAATGTGCTATATTATTCATTTTCTTGTCGGCTTAGTCCCTTTATTAATCCAGGGTCGCCACAGCGGAATGAACCGCCAACTTATCCAGCAAGTTTTTATGCAGCGGATGCCCTTCCAGCCGCAACCCATCTCTGGGAAATGTGTTATATTATAGGCAACAAATTTTAAATAATTTTAATATGTTTTAATTTTGCTGTTTTTATTTTTTAATACATTTAATTTAACCAAAAAAAATAGTTCTGTCAAAGTAATACAAAAAAAAAGATTTACCCATCTCAAATTTTGAAAAGTGTGTATATAGTATAAATTGTGTGTATATAGTGTACAATTAACCTAGTTAAGCCATTAAATAGCACTTGAATACTAGTATCTTGCAAAAAAAAACTATTTAATAATTTATCATTGTAATGTAATGTGCGTTCATATAGCTTATTTATTGTGTATGGCCATACACCCAAAGCACTTCACAATAATGAGAGGGTTCTCTCCACATCACCACCAGTGTGCAGCATCCACTTAAATGATGTAACGGCAGCCCCAGGACAACAGTGCCAGTGCGCTCACCACACACCAGGTGGAGAGACAGTGATAGAGTCAATTCAGTGGATGGAGATGATTGGGAGGCCAATCAGGCCATAAAGGTTAAGGGCCAATGGAAGGGGTATGGCCAGGACACCGGGGTTACACCCCTACTTTTTACGAGATGTGCCATGAGATTTTTAATGACCGCAGAGAGGCAGGCCTTCGATTTAACATCTCATCCAAAAGACAGCACCCACTGACAGCATGGTGTCACCTTCACTTTAACTGGGGTATTAGGGCTTATACAGATCACAGGTTGAGTGCCCCCTACTGGCCTCACTAAAACCACTTCCAACAACAACCAAGTTTTCCAATGTGGTCTCCCATTCAGGTACTGACCAGGGTCAGCCCTGCTTAGCTTCAGTGAGTAATCAGTCTTCGGCTGCAGGGTGATATGGCTGAGGCAATAATATTATTAACAATTATCAGGGCAAAGACAGATGAAAAGAGTTGTTAGATATTAAAGAAATTAGATCTTTAAACTATTTTTTAAAAATGTTTAAAAATGTGTTGGAAAATCTGTATGTGTGTGTGTATATAAAGCTGTTTAACATTTAATAACACCTTTTTAACAGAAGAGAATGTTACATATGGACAGCTTTTATCTTGACAGTGATCGTAAGTTCATCTGTCAAACTGATGATTTCAGTAAACAAGAAAAAAAAAATAAATCAAACCTCCCATCTGTAAACACAGATGATGTGGTTTGAGGGAGTGAGTTATTAATAGTGGATAATGGCATATGTCATTTGTAGTATGAGAGTGAGGCTGTGACTCAACACTGTCCTCAGAGGGTTTCAATTTAATTTACCCAAGGACGCTCGTTTTTGTTTACTCGCACCTCACCGAGGGGGCAGAGCGATGATTTCAGCTTCCTGAGTCTGATTCGCATCCTCTGTAAATGAGTAAGGGCATAATTAGATTTTAATTTCCCTACTGGTGAATCATAAATCCAACACCTAAACTCATCTGTTAATGTTGCAGGAGCCGCAGAATAACATTTAAGCCAAGACACTGTGGGTGAATAGGGTTTAAATATTAATAGTCACCTTTATACTTGCCCAGTTGATTGATTTAAGAGTCACAAACATTTTATGTATCACAACTGTTCTAAAATGTTATATTTAACTATGCAAATGAGGTACTATTTAATGAAATATCGACATTTCTGAAAATGAAAAAAAAAGCTAAACATTATTTGAAGTCACGTTCAAAATTCTTCTCTTTTGCTTTTTTGTGCATGTTTTGAGTATTTCTTTGTAAAACACTTATTTTAAAAAAAGAAATGTAAATATTTTTGTGGAATAAAATGTGCACTTACTGGCCACTTTATTAGGTACAACAGGTCCAACTTGTTGTTAACGCAAGTTTCTGATCAGTCAATTACATGGCAGCAACTCAATGCATTTAGGCATGAAGACATGGTCAAGACAATCTGCTGCAGTTCAAACAGAGCATCAGAATGGAAAAGAAAGGTGATTTAAGTGACTTTGAAAGTGGCATGGTTGTTGGTGGCAGACGGGCTGGTCTTTGTATTTCAGAAATCTACTGGGATTTTCACGCACAACCATCTCTAGGGTTTACAGAGAATGGTCAGAAACAAAGAAATTATCTAGTGAGTGGCAGTTCTGTGTGTGCAAATGTCTTGTTCATGCCAGAGGTCAGAGGAGAATTGTCAGACTGGTCTGGGCTTATAGTAAGGCAACAGTAAGTCCTGTCTTGTATCAACGGTCCAGGCCGGTGGTGGTGGTGTAATGGTGTGGGAGAAATTTTTTGGCACACTTTGGGCCCATTAGCAGTAACTGATCATTGTGTCAACGCCACAGCATACCTGAGTAATGTTGTTAACCATGTTCATCCCTTTATGATCTTCTGATGGCTACCAACAGCAGGATAATGCGCCACGTCATAAAGCGTGAATCACCTTAGAGTGGTTTCTTGAACATAACAATGAGTTCACCGTACTCAAATGGCCTCCACAGTCTCCAGATCTCAATCCAATAGAGCACCTTTGGGATGTGGTGGAGATTTACATCATGGATGTGCAGCTGACAAATCTGCAGCAACTGCGTGATGCTATCATGTTAATATGGACCAAAATCTCTGAGGAATATTCCAGTAGCTTGTTAAATTTATGCCACTAAGGATTAAGGCAGTTGTGAAGGCAAAAGGGGGTCAGACCTGGTACTAATAAGGTGTACATAATAAAGTGGCTGGTAAGTGTGTATGTTTACTTATTTCAAACCTTTACTAGTTTCTTTCTTCTGTTGAAATCTAAAGATATTGTGAAGAAAGCTGGAAACCTGTAACCTGCATTTATTTTTCCTACTATGGAAGTCAATGATTACATGTTTTCAGCTTTCTTCAAAGTATCTTCTTCTGTGTTCAACAGCATAAAGAAACTCAAAGGTTTGGAACCAATTAAGGGTAAGCAAATAGTAAATTTTTATTTTGGGGAAAATGATGCCTTTAAAAGTGTATGTTGGATGTTTTCTTTAAACTGAAAAGCATCTTTATGAAAATCTCCAAATTTAGAAACTGACAGGTGCATGAAACAACAGTGTTTTGCGTGCAGTGTCTCTCCATAAAGCCTTGTGAAGTAGATTGTGTGTTAAAGCACTCACAATGAGGTGTGTTAATCCGGCTGATGTCTGTCCCGTCTCGTTTGCAGAACTGTGACGCTCTGTGGGAGGACTTCCATCAGAAACTGGTGGACTCTACCATCAACACGCTGGAAACATATCTGACTCAGTTCCCAGATCTCAAGGTGTCGTTCCACTCGTGAATTCATTTTAAATAATATATTCATATTTTCATGAGCTAAAGCATTTAGGCTGAAGCATGTGCCAGTGCTGTGAATAAGTCCATTGAGCTGAAGCATAACCATCGTAACCACAAGTGTTTTTCCCCCTCCAGGTGCGTGTGGCGAAGAGAAGCAGGAAGTTAATTGACTATGACAGTGCGCGGCACCATCTTGAGACTCTTCAGACTTCAACCATGAGGAATGAGAAGAGGATTGCAAAAGTAATTGAGTCTTTTTGCTTGTCCTGAACACTATGTGTAGTTGTGTACTACTTTTTTAACTGCTATCTTTGATTGAACCTGTGTCATATCTGTGTGCATGTAGGCTGAAGAGGACTTGAAAAAGGCCCAGAGGGTTTTTGATGATCTCAATGTTGGCCTGCAGGATGAGCTGCCCACACTTTGGGATAGGTGAGACATTTTAAGACCGGTTATTGCAATTTAAGGTTAAACACAGGGGCGTTTCTAGAGGGTGGCTAGTATCCCCGTCTCAATAACCTTGGTCACTCTTCAATATTTCATCAACTTCTACACTTGGAAGTGTGGATTAATGGAATAGTGACATTAAAGGGCCCATGAAACTAAAATAAAATGTTTTAGATTTTACTATTAGTTTTGTTCGTTTTTAGAATATCTATAAGCTAGCAAGAACCAAAACAGTGACGAAATTTGCTCTTAAAAGATATAAAATTGATATAAACATGTAAAGCTTCTAGTTTGTCATCTCTAGTATCTGGCATGCCTTGTCTACTTCAAGACGCTTTTGCTTTAAACACTATCTTTATGGATTTTAGTAGCTTTTAACCTGTACAACAAAAATCAAAACCAAACATACAAAATAATAATAATCATCATTAAAAATAAAACAATAAAAATAGAGAAAATGCAAATAATAAATAAAAATAATATTAAAAATATATAAACATATAAGTAAATGCATGTACTTACACATACAAGATAAAGGCACATCATATTACAACAACGATATATCAATAGCAGGTTATACAGAGAAAAGATTTGTGTCAGTTTCCTTCAGGAAACCTACAAAGGGATCCCAAATTTTGAAAAACTTTTCAGGTTTTCTCTTGACTATATAAGTTAATTTTTCTTAAGCCAAACAACAAGACAATTCCCACAACCATTGTCCAAAATGCAAGCTTTCTGTATTTTTCCAAAACCGAGCTATTGTAAGTTTTGCATATAATAAACAGGAAGTTAACAGTTTTTTTTATCTGAACTAGCAAAAGTGCTTGTAATAGAAAAAAATATATATAATACACAGGTTTGGACATTTTGGTATATCCTGCTTTAATGCTCCCAAAAATGTTCAACCAAAAGACACTTCCAAAAACAATGATATAGAGTTCATATCTCTTCATTACATTTTATGCATTGATCAGGAATGTTTGGATTCAGTTTGTGAAGTAATTCAGACACCTCACATTTGATGCGATTGTGATCAACCACTCTCACTGGCAGAGCTGTGGGAAAAGCTAAACGCTAATGGCTGTTTTTAAAAAAGGGAAGGGACTACACTATGCCCTGCCTTCTCTTCATGTTTAGGTTGAAATTACATCAAACATTGAATAAAAATGCACATTTCAAAACACAAGCCTAAACAACAAGCCCAAATATGCTTATAATAAGTGGACATGGCAACACTGCAAGCACACACAAGGTACAAGGAATCTGTTGTCCTTGCTTTAGTTCAAACTGCAAGACGGATTAAGCCAATGGTCTCAAACTCAACTCGTTGAGGGCCGCAGCTCTGCATAGTTTATCTCCAACCACCTCCAACTTATACCTGCTTAATAGTGTAAAGTAGTCTTGAACAACTTGATTAGTTGGTTCAGCTGTGTTTGATTATGGTTGGAGTAAAACATAGCAGAGCTGCGGCCCTCCAGGAATCCAGTTTGAGACCAATGCATTAAACACTTAAAAATGACGTTTGCTGTTAGACCAAACTACTTATTTAAAATTAGATGAAACAAACTCAATTATTGAGTTTTTTAGCGACAACTTAATTGTTTTATGTTCAATCCAGTTAAATTTGTAAAAAGTAATTTGTTCATAAATTCTTTCATGTTGTCCAAACACAAATTGTAAACAGTTAAACATCATAAGAAACATTTTGAATTTATGGTTAGTGAGGAATTGTATGGGGCAGCACAGTGGCTCAGTGGTTTGCACTGTTGCCTCAAAGTAAGAAGGTCACTGGTTCAAGTCCCAGCTGGGCCAGGAGGCGATTCTGTGTGGAGTTTGCATGTTCTCCCTGTGTTGTGGGTTTCCTCCAGGTGCTCCGGTTTCCCTCACAGTCCAAACACATATGCTATAAGTGAATTGAATAAACTAGATTTGCTGTAGTGTATGAGTGAGTGTGTGAATGTGAGAGTGTATGGGTGTTTTCCAGTGCTGGGTTGCAGCTGTAAAGGCATCCGCTGTGTAAAACATATGCTGGAATAGTGGCCAGTTCATTCTGCTGTGGTGACCTCCGAAATAGAGACTAAACTGAAGGAAAATTATTGAATGGGAGAAATTGTATGTTTTTTTAGGATGACACTTAAGTCACACTACATGGCTGAATTGCATAAGAATATAGTCTATAAGTGTATAATTTAGGATGCAACTGTTGTCATCTATATGCATTTGTTTTTTTTAAAGGCAAATCTTTTTTTTTTTTTGTACATCATTGTCAGGTAAACATTCTCAAAGAGAGCTTAAGGTTTTCTCATTCTAATTTCTGATGCTAGTTGTACCTTTGTTTTCATATGTTTTGAACCCTTCATATAAAACATTATATGCAAGTCTAGCACAATAATACAACATCAATCTCTTATATAACCAAAGCTCTGCTGTATCATGCCCAGCATAATTATTGTACTCTCAGAGAGGTGTCAGTTATATTTAAAGCCTGGTGGCCTCACAATACAAGGCTCTGTCCGATAATATTGATCTCATTTGACCAAAGGCCTTTCTGCAATGTACATGTACATGCAGTGTTCCCGATTTATCCATTAGTTGCACAGCATGCTAGCTGTGAACACTCTCATGCCATGTCGTTTCTGCTGTTATGTGTTGTAGAAGAGGTAAGGTGCTGATTTCTCTATATTTTAATAATGGAACATAATATACTGCAAGTTAAAAGCCAAGTAAAAAAGAAAATAGGGCACATTTATCAAATGTAACATCATGTGATTGAACGTTTTTTGTTTTTTGTGCACTATAGCAACTATAGCAAGAGATTGTCCGACTTTAGCTAATCTGGATTTCTCTGCGTTTGTAAACTGTGTGGGCTGAAAGGAATGTGTCCTTTTGTGCATTTTCGATGTAAGCTGCATCTACACTGCAGATCTTGATGGTCAATTCCGATTTTGTGACAGTATCCAATGTTTTTGCTGACCGGCTTACATCATCTTTTAAAAGGAACTCATTTCCAATTGTCTGCATTAACACAGCACACGGCAAAGGCACAATGACCAGTGAAAAAAAAGAGCTGGCGCTGACTGACAGACGATAATAAAAGATGGCTTTTTTCTCCATTCCTGATTTCAATGTGTTCACAGGGAGTACATTTTTTTTATTCTTTTGGTTTATATTCTTATAGTTGTTTAACTATAGTTTACTACAGAAAAGTTCTTTTAATCTAGCCATTTTTAAACTAGTAGGCATCTTAATGTAATGCCCATGGCTTAATTTATGCACGTGATGTATGACAGTTTTAATAGTCATAATAGTTTTAATGCTTACGTGGTGGACGTTGCGTGCACTCTTCCTCTCTCTCTCGTTAACATGCTTAAATACTTGTGCTACATGTAAATATAAAAGTCCTGTAAATTTTTTAGTCCTCAAGTACGAGATTTAAGGTTTGTGAAGTAGTCTGTTTTGAAATGAAAGGGTCAGAGATGACGTCATTCGCTAGTTTTTAATGTTTGACTCGCATTGACAGGTGAAAATCTGATCTACCTGCTTACACTGTAGACACTGATTCATATCAGATAAATTTCCACATATGAACAAGGCCTAAATCTGATTTAAGTAAATTTAAATTTTTTTCCAAACGTACATGAGCTAAATCCGATCTGTGCCACATAAGAGAAAAAAAATCTGAATCGAGTCACTTGATCCATGGAGTGTAAATACAGCTGTAATGTGTTGGAAATGTACAACATTTGTGTGGATAACAGCAGGACTGCTGCGATAAATGTAATAACCCACCATAAATAGCTGTTTACACAACAGGAATAATCCTTTTTTCAAAATGATCAGAATGCAAGTGTCTAGAATTAGTCATCAGTTCATTTAAAGCACATTTTCTTTTGTCGTAAAGAACCATAAAGAGGTGCAACAGATAAAAGTGATTTTAAATACATAAATGAAAGTGAATTAAATATTATGTTAATGTTTCAAAAATATATATTACTTATTATAATATATATATATATATATATATATATATATATATATATATATATATATATATATATATATATTAATATATTAATTATTATAATAAATATCATTTTTGGGGGAACTATACCTTTAGCTAACTTTATTGATATTCTGAGTGTTGATTGATTGTGATTGTATGTAGTAATGTGTGTTTAGGTTGTGGTGAATATGCTGTGGTAAGCAGTGTGTTGTTTTGAGCTGAGAGGGTCTGTCTGCTCACTGGAGCAACAGTCTGGTTATATAATCCATCCAATCGGCAGCTTCCTCTCTGCACCAGCCCTGCAGCCACGCTCATTTCAGTACAGGCCAGAGAGAAATGGGGCTGAGATACATTTATAACTGTCGCAGACGTCACTATATATTATTTAGAATTTCAGGGTTCTTTTCAAGTGTAACTTTGAGTGGTGACTTACATGTTTGAATTTTAATGTGGTGGTTTATTAAGGATTACAATGTCTTTAAATGAATAGTTCAGCCCAAAATGATGATTTATTCCCCATTTACTCACCCTTAAGTGGTTTCAAAACTTTTCATAAGTGCTCAAATAGTTTTAAAGGTTTCTTTTTTGTACTAAACATTAGTACAGTTGAAGTCAGAATTATTAGCCCCCCTTTGATTTTTGTTTTACTTTTAATTATTTCTTAAATGATGTTTAACAGAGCAAGGATATTTTCACAGTATGTCTGATAATATTTTTTCTTCTGGAAAAAGACTGATTTGTTTTATTTCTGGAAGAATAAAAAGTTTTTAATTATTTAAATAAACATTTTCAGGTGAAAATTATTAGCCCCTTTAAGCTATTTTTTTACGCTAGTCTACAAAATAAACCTCCATATACAAAGAATTGCCTAATTACCCTAACCTGCCTAGTTAACCTAATTAACTTAGTTAAGCCTTTAAATGTTCCTTTGAGCTGTTTAGAAGTGTATTGAAAAATATCTAGTCAAATATTATGTACTGTCATCATGGCAAAGATAAAATAAACCAGTTATTTGAAAAGAGTTGTTAAAACTGTTATGTTTTAGAAATGTGTTGAAAAAATCTCTCCGTATAACAGAAATAGGGGGGACAATAAACAGGGGGGCTAATAATTCAGGGGGACTAATAACTGTATTTTAAAGAAAGACAGAAATCGGTCACCATTGACTACACGCTTTTGTGTTTAACAGAAGAAGGAAGCTCAAACAGGTTTCTTACAAGTGAAGAGTGAGTAAATGATGACAGAATTCTCAGTTTTTGACTGAACTCCCCCTTTAATGTAATGCTGAGAAAATGATGTTTAAAGAGATAGTTCACCCCTAAAATTCTGCTATCATTTACTCACTTAATGTCTTTTGTCTCCAATAGAAGGAAGAAACCAAAATAGGTTTCGACCAAATGAATGGTGGGTAAATCATCACAGAATTTTCATTTTGGGTGAACAATCTATTTAGGGTTCAGACAAGTTTGTGTTAGTGCATTACATTTTCCTTTACATGTGCTTTCCTGTTTTTTTTTTCTCACAGATTTTCATAAGAAACATTTTCACAATCTAAACCTTGGGTTTTTTCTTTTTAAACCCTGCTTTTAGCCCCTGGCTTAAGAACATTTTACACTTTCAATTTTATAAGTGTGGTTAGCACTATGTTTTACCCACTGCTCCACTGAAAATATGTCAGTTGGTATTAAGAAGAGGCTTTTTTGTTACAACCTTTATAACATGATAAGTCAGTTAAGAAAGGTAGCAGTTTATAATATAGGCAATATATATTATGAGGATATACATTGTTATTTATGTGAACAGGTCACATACTGTAATTGTCCAATCAATGGCACTGGCATTACAAATATGCAAATAAGCATGTTAACCCAGTGATTACTCATTTACTTAAAAATTCTCTAAGATCTTTTTTAAAGAGAAAAACATTTTTTTAGATTCTCCAGATGCTTGTTCAACACATTGCGCACTTGTTGGATGCTGAAGCCTAATCATTATTCCTCTCCTTTCCTCTTTGCAGTCGGGTGGGGTTTTATGTGAGCACCTTCAAGAACGTCTCCAGCCTGGAAGCCCGATTCCACAGGGAGATCTCTTTTGTAAGTTGGTTTAATTTCTAATGCTAAGGTCAAATTGTAAAATATAAGCCTGATTTGCCACATTCCCATGATGTCCCATGGTGATTTATAAACTACACTGGGATGCAAGAATTAATCATTTAATCGACATGACAATTGGCTTACTAACTTATAGCATTTGTGATGTTTTATTACATTTATTCATTCTCTTTTAAACATGGCTTTCAAACATGCCAAATTAAAAGACAAATGGTGGTATTGGTGCTGCTAAAGGTGGAATTATACATATGTAAAAAAAACTTTTCTTTTAGTTGCTAGCTCCAATTTCTCAACAACTTAATGCATCTCTTTAAAGATGCACAATGATTGGTCAGAAAGATGTAGTCTCAAATGTTTTTGTCCATGAAATAACAAAAATTTAGAGGTTCACATCACATAATCTGACAATGACTATAGTTACAGATAGAAATGTTGCTGCATAAAGGTATAGAATCTGTTAAACATGATGTTTCTGTCACAAACAATAAAAAAACTGGGTGCTCAAGAAATACAAAGACAATGTTTTTCTTTGTGAGTCATAGTTCTTTCTAGTCGCATGAGTAACCCGGGATTGACATCCTCACTACAGTTCCTGCTGCATGAGGGCTTTATTAGAGCTGTCACAGGCTGCTGTTTTTTTCAAAGATGGTTTATGATAAAATTCACGTATTTATGGAGTCAGTTTAAGAGCTTTTTTTCTGATCCTGGCAGACAGTCAAAGAAAATTTCTCATGCCTTTTCTTGATCTCATTTTCGACTCAAGCTGTCCGTTGTGCCACAGCTAAAACTCATGAAAGATAGATATCTTTGTGTATTTGTATTTTAAAAATCGCTGAAGAGACACTGATAAGTCATTGAGGGATATTGAAGAGGCTTTTTAACTCTGTAACAAAGCAGAGCATATTTTGAAAATCAGATCACAACCCGAATGTGTAAATTAAACATATAGCTGCTCTGTGAAGTGTCTCACCCTTTAGATTAATGTAGGTGGAATACAGATATTCGTGATCCATGCAGTAAATATGCACATGTATTTTAGCAGATGTTCAGTGTGAGATTAAAAAAAACTTTCATTTTCTGAAATGAGATCACATTCAGTGTTTTGAAATGCATTAATTCTACTGTTAGAGAGACAAGTGAATGCTCGTGTTTTCTTTTAGATCCACACTTTCCATTTATCATTTAACAGTTTACTCGTCATTCTGAGTCCACGCTGAAGGTTGAACTGTTTCAACAGTGAACTCTACATGGTATATTGTGTTTATTATTAGACACAGCATGTGGCCGTCAGTGGACATCAGTGCATTGTTAAAGACTTATATTGCCAGAAGGGGCATACAGTACAGCTCGGCACTGAAGCTACTGCAAAGATCTGCTCTGTTTGTGCAAGCGTGACCAGCACTAAGGTCAATGCATCTCTGCAGTGACATGCTTTTCTTTTATAATTAATATTTTTGTATGAGTATGAACTATTTGTTTCCCTTCATTCTACATTCAAAACACATTGAAATCATTTGAGCATTAATTGTTTATGATGTGATTATGAATTAGAAATTTAAAAAATATTTTGATTTACATACTTTTTATTACCAATCACATGATAATGTTTAGGTTCATTAGGTTGACATTTTTAATGGTCATCAGAATCTTAAATCCTTGAACAATGTTAATATTTAGATCTAAAAATCAAAAACCTTTGTACATTTATATGTATTTACATTATGTATTTTTTCATCTTTGCATCAATTTACAAAAAAATTAATTACCTGTGAAGTGTTTCTATCGCAGTGTCTATGACCAAGACATTTCTTTACTATCTCACACAATTCGTTTCCTTTTTCTAAATGTCTTTATAATGCCATCGTGAAGTGTTTCTTTTATTATTCAGAAATAAGGATTGTAAAAAAAAATGATTTGTTGTACTCTGTGTGTGAACTGTGCTCTAAGTTTAGCCAACTATGATTGCTAGAAACCTGTAAATGTGAAAAGGGCCCATGAGCAATAGCACTACAATACCTAAATCTCTTTTTTCTCTATGTTTTGGATCTAGCTCTGTCATAAGCTGTATGAAGTAATGAATAAGCTCGCTGAACAACACTCAGACAAAATGTTCACGATTCAAGGAGCACCCAGGTAAGAAACCCCCATTAACCTCCATCCCCAGAAAGTACAGTGTACTGTATATTATAGTAGAACTGTTGGTTCTCTGTAGTAGATATACTGTAGGCCCAATCCCAATTTTACCTCTTAGCCCTTCCCTTTACCCCTCATTTTGCATGTTTACGTGAAGGGGTAGGGGTTTCACAATTTTCTTTTGCTTGAAGGGCTAAGGGGAAGGACTAGAAACCCCTTAAAACAAAGATTTTTCAGGACCACTCATTATTACGAATTAAACAACAAACAAGCATATTTTTAATACATTCATAAGGGCGTTCGTGTATTACCATCATGCATTAAAAAAAACAAACGCTAAAATAAAAAACGGAAAATTATTATAATCTATAATACCTAATAATAACTCCTCTACAGTAGTCTCACAACATTCTGTCACTCGATGACACTCGAAACCCCTGTCAGAAAAGTTTAGTGGCTGAGAATAAGCTTTTTACAGTGTCTGCTATAATGTTAATGTTGTTTTCGTGTGTTTACATAGATGGATATGGCCACTGTGTAAAAACACAGTACAGTTACGATCTTATTGCCACATTTTATCATTATAACAACATGATATATGCCTTCAGTGATTTCCTAAAGATAAATACCAAAAAGAAAGCAACTGGAATAACTACAGCAGTTGAAATCGTCAATCTCATGAAGTATGACATATTATGACGTATGTAGGCGTTGTAGTGCTGTCCCATTTCTTAGGAGTAAATTTTAAAGCCCTTCCACTTCGCACTCTGTTTCAAGGGCCAAGAGGAAGGGGATGGGGTAGGGGTACAAAAATAGAATTGTCATTGGGCCATAGATTGAAGAATCTTATTTTGTTTAATATGTTACAACCTTATTAAATAAAAAGAAAAAAAGTGTTTCCATAATTGTGCCTTCAAATGCTTACAATTAAACATTTGTATGGGCTCTGTTTGTGTTCTTCCTGATACAGAGAGAAACGGTAAGTGGAATAGCATTTAGACTATTGCGTAGGCATTAAAGTTTTACTTTCTCTTATGTGTTAAAAAGTTTAATATAAGATAACCAATTTAGTGAAAGAACACATTTGAGTTAGTAAATAACCTGTACAAAGTTGATTTGTACTGCAGAAGACCCCATAGCTGAACAGCACTGTGCTTGAGAAGATGATGATTGTGTTTAGTTTTGTAGATCTTGTTGGTGATTGGTGGTGTCAAAAGCCTTTAGTGGGCAGCTGTTTTGTTACTGTATTCAACTATTGCTTATTGGGATTTCAAAGCTTTGAATGTTCTACACTGTCCAATTTTCCTGAATTGCATCATAATGAAAATAAAATGATAAAGTAGCTAATAAGCTGATTGTGATAAATCCATTTATAAGTACTTTGACAAACTGCAGCAAAGTGAGACCAGTTCTTTAACAAGTTATATAGCAAAGGCTGAACAGGTTGTTCTCCATAAAAATCTCTATTAAGAATTCTGATTGTATGTGAATGAAAAAGGCAACAATACAGGATCCAAGATACAGTTGTGTTTTTTAATAGTTGCAGTTTTATTGTTTTGACAGCGACTCTGGGCCCCTACGATTAGCCAGGACTCCCTCCCCGCCTGACGATGAGAGTCCAGACAGCAGCCCAGCAGCCAGTCCTAACCACACACTGAGGCCCACATCTCCTGGCCCACCTCGACCCAAATCACCTTCACAGGTAGAACCTAACAATTCCAAAACACACAGCCCTCGTGATTGTCCAGGTTTCCTGCAACAATCAGGCTGAATTAATAAATAAATACTTTAAATTTGCAGTATATTCATGATGTGCAGTACAAATAAGACTTATAAGATAGGCTACAGATAAGGTTTTGAATTGTGAGGTCCAATGCTGCTTATGGTATCTCTTCATATCAGCTGAAGATGGGACCTCCAAAACCACCTCCTCCAAAAGTTACTCCAACCAGGGAGCTTCAACAAGAGCAGATAATCGATCTGTTCGATGGAGGATTCCCAGAGATCAGTGTTACATCACCACAGGTGAGTGAACATTGGCTGGAGTCCTCTGCTATTTCCAAAAACTTATAACCCAATGCCCTTATCAGGAATTTTACTAAAATTAAAAATTGGATCCATTTTATGTTCTTACTTAAGCCAAACGAGAGGCCCGGAGAATCTCTTCTGGACCTGGATTTTGATCCATTCAAGCCTGATACCAGTACACCTATTGGGCAGACCCAATCACCAGTATCTCAGGTCCTTCTGACCACCTTGTTTATCTATAATTTCTCTATTTTTAATTAACATGGAGTATTAATCAGTCAGTAAATAAGAAAAGTTTTTGTTTAAATTATGTTTTTTTTACACAGACACTACCTTGGGATCTTTGGACGGTGAGTCTGATATCAAAAGAAGTGGCCAGAATTTGAAATTATTTTTGAAATAATAATTTTGCACTGGCATGAAATGTGATGGTTATTCTCATGACAGACCTTGAATTACTCCAGTCAAGCTGACATCAAATAACTCTGATTTCATTTCTAGGGAGATGCTGCACAACCTGCACAGCCCGTAAGTAATGACTGATGAAAGTGTCTCAGTATGAATGAAGTGGAAATGTAATTAAAGTTCATGGCAGAATTAACCCCAGCTTTCAAGACTTTGGAAAATGGCAGATTACCTCATAAATGTTAATTTATTCATTACTGTTGCCAATTAAATCTGTCTGACATGTCATCCGTGTGACAGCATCTCAGTTAGCACATGTTCTTGTACTCTGTTCCTCAAATCAAAATATTAGTTTTTTCATTTTTGTTTCTGTGACAAATCTGTTTTCTGTTTTACCCCTTCTGTCTCATGACCCCCACTCCCTGTTGGCCCCCATCTTGTTGAGAAAACTTGTTTGAATAGTAAACAGGTTTTACCTTTCTTTCCTCATCAGGCTACAGATGCTGGCTTCACTGCCAACTGGGCAGCTGACTTTGGCTCTTCTGCCACTACGGTTACAGATGAATCTGCAAATACTCAACCTGCAGCGGATGGGCAGGGCTGGCCACCTGCTGATGGTTGGCCTACAGATTCAACACCACAGCCTCAAGGAGAGACGGCCACAGATGAGGTTAGAGCCTGGGATACGGAAAATTATCCTGAGCCAAACCCAGACTGTGATCCCTGTGCTGTGGGGGGTGGCGAGGCCGAACAACAGCATCCAGGACAGGGGCAGGAGGGTGTAGAGGAAGGGCAGACAGACTGGGCAACAAATCAAGTGGAATGGGCAGAAGAAAAGACAGGTTTCGTGTCAGAGGAGGGAGGGGCAGAGGAGACAGTAGGCTTACAAGCAATGCCTGGAATCATTTTCACCAATGAGTTTGGTCAGGAAATTCAGGATCCCATGGAGGGTGCAGGGGCAGATAGTTCCAGATGGGGCCTATCTAGCCAGGTTGATCTAGATGGATCCGGGTCAGAGTACGAGACTGCTGAAGAATGGGGTGATGTTCCAGGACAAAATGGTGGGTGGGTCAGTGCAGATGATGAGCTTGAATCTACTGAGAATGAGAATGCTGTTGTGGCACCAGAACAAAGTTCTGTGGCCCAAGTGGGCTTTGCAGACTGGGGAAGAGCTGATGGTGTCGGTGTCCCCGAGCAGATTACCCCCGCTGACTCTGGATTTGGCGGTGATGCATTTGCAGCCAACTGGGATCAGCCTGAAGCAGCGCCATGTGGCTCAGAGTTTGAAAAAAGCCCAGGCGAGCTGCTTGCAGACCCAGCTGAAACAGGAGCAGATATGCCTCAAAACATTATTGAATCTGCTCTGAGTTTAGACCCTTTTGGCACCGAAAGTAATGATCCATTTGGTACAGGAGATGATCCTTTTGCCACATCAGGGGATGACCCATTCGGCACTGGTAATGATCCATTTGCCACCTCAGATCAAGATCCAAGTGGCTTTTCTGGGAGTGATCCTTTTGCTACAAGTGGCAGTGAACTTTTCGGTACAGAAGAGTTACCAACAGAGAATGTGAAAACTGGGTTTGATACTGATCCGTTTGCTGAGAGCCAGCCAGAAGGCGAAGGACAGTGGTCAACAGACCCCTTTGCAGCTGGATTCACATCAGACCCTTTTGCTACTGAGGGTGATCAAGACCCATTTGCTAATGAGATCACATCTAATCCTTTTGACAATGAAAGTGGCAGGGATCCATTTAACAACGAGAATGTCCAGGAGTGGGCAAAGGGTTTTGACTCCACTGGGACAAAGGAGACTGGTGGTGATGAAAAAGACTCTGGTGTGTTTGATGACAACACTGGACAAGGCAATGGGTTTGCTCAGTGGGCAGCCTTTC
This sequence comes from Danio rerio, assembly GCF_052040795.2. Lineage (NCBI taxonomy): Eukaryota > Metazoa > Chordata > Actinopteri > Cypriniformes > Danionidae > Danio > Danio rerio. The sequence continues at coordinate 35,259,331 of NC_141022.1, read as the reverse complement.
CTCCACCAGCTGCAGATTCCGAGAGCTCCAGTAAAGGCTCCTGGCAGGAGGTGAGCGATAGCAGTGGCTTCTTCTCTTCTGATGGCCAAGGAAACTTCACAGCAGGCTGGCCAGGTGAGGCTGTTCCACCTCAAGAGCCCATTGCCTCCTTCCCTGGGCCACAAGGCAGCTCTAATCCAAAAAGTACTGTTGCAGAGGACCGGGTTATTCACAAAGAGCCAGAAAACTCAGACCTGTCTGAAGATGAAGTCGCAAATCGAAGATACGGAAAGTTATACCAAGAAATAGATACCGAACTGGAAGAGGTACCTGATTCCTGCCACTGTTAGCTTAGTATAGAGTAGACTACAGCGAGAATACTTCCCTCTTTTCCTGCCTGCAGATGAAGTACCACTTTCCTGCTACAAAACCCTTCGGACCCAGGAACCCTTCCCACTGTCCACAGCCCCAAGACCTGTTCTCCTCTCTCTCCTTTGCTTGCTTTGTTTGTTAATTCTGCTAATTAAGTACAACTTAGTTTTCCGACTTAGTCTGTGCAATTAAAATACATGTCTTTAAGGGTTTAAATACTAATTGCTTATTTAATTCGGTTTAGGTTTCCAACAAGACTTTTAATGGATTTCCTAAGGTAAATGAGAGGTTAGAATGGTGCTCTTTGCAGTAGATTAGAAGAGAAGTCATAATGAAAATATGAATCACTGTCAATGTGGCCTAAGTGACTGTGCTAGGCTAAAATAGTAGAATTTTAGCGAAGCTTTTAGTTTTTAGAGATGCTGTAATATTTGTGGATTTTTTAAATTTCTTTTAATGTATTTAATCTTTTTTTTTTAAATACATTTGCTTGATGTAGAGTCTGTAAAATCAAAATGGGTGGTTTTATCACCAGTCATTGTCATTATATCTCTTAGTTTATTTAAAAAATATCTTAAAGCAAAAGATAAAATAATACTGGATCTAAACAAAAATCACCCCCCCAAGTAGTTGGTCCATTTTAAGAAATATGTATAAATATAGAAATACAGGATATTTCTAACTTATTTCTGATGTTACCATATTTTATCACAGTTTTTCTTTTTACCATTTTTTCAATGAATACGCAGAATCGTGTGGTAAAAATAACAGTGGTTCTGCTTTAATAAGTCTACTGTTGTTTTTATTTTTAATGCTGTGATGACCCCTACTAATTCCTTTTCCTTGAAAGATCTGATAAAATATTTCTCACAAAAACGATTTTAGAACAAAACAACCCTGTCTAACTTAGCTGGTTATATTTCTGATTTCATGTGAGTAATGTGCTTATTTCTATCCTTTTATTCTCTGTTATTTTTAGGATGCAACAGTCCCAACATTTATGGCTGACTTTGATAAGATGGTGAGTGGATTTATTTTAACTGTTAATGCTTTGCACCATCCCTGAAATAACTCCTCATAATTAGTTGCTGTCAGTGGGTATGATGTATAGATGTTTCTCGTAATATAATTTTGTTGTGCGCAATCTGTTCTGTTTTGTTGGGAAATATTTTCAAATGCATTTTATCATGTCTCCAATGATTGTTGTGCCTCAAATTGTGATTGTACAACATATACTCATATGTCATTGCTTGTTTCAAATGTTAGATAACTGCTGGGTCTAATCTGAAAGTGAATGTGGTTTTAAACTTAGTGGATTAGACACTAGTCCAGAGGTAAGGGTATCATTTGGCAGTCTTCTGATTGTGTCCTTGTAAATGTACATAAAGCCTGAAGCCGAGGCTGAGGCCCCAGAGGGTGATGTAGCTGAAGGAGAAGGTGAAGCATCTCCAGCCTCAGAACCTGAGGGTGGAGAGGGTCCTGTCACCACTCCTCCAACAGACACACAACCTGAGGAGATAACAGCTTCAAGCCCTCCCGCTGAAACGCCCACTGTGAGTGACGAAGCGTAAAAATCTAACCATCATCAAAAACATTGTCACCACCTCCTCCATCATCAGCACCATTGTCATCATTTTTGTTATGTTCATCAATGTTTTTTATCATTACTGTTATTATTTTCATCACATCATCCTCATCATCATCATCATCACGGTCATCATCATCTTTATTTGCATTGGCTTGTTGATGCTTTTCATCACATTGTCAGTATTTTAAGCATCTTCATCGTTATCTTCTTCTTCATCATCATCATCCTCATCATCCATCATGTTATTGCCATTGTTGACATAATGTTATACGATCATTACGTTTTTGCCTACACATTTCACTCACACCAAACCGATCAGAAATGAACAATAGCCACTGATCATATTTGTGTACTGTTGTTTATAAAGAGCACTGTGGAGTCTCCAGTGTCTGCTGAGCCTGAAGCAGCTGAGCAGGCTGAGGTATGTGCCTTAAACCACTAAATTTGGAATTAAAACTGTGCCAGCATGGTGGCCATCAAACATATTTAGTTTGAAAAGGGAGATTGTCTATATTAAGCTCTTTTGTAATTCTGAATGTCTTTTATTTTGTTAAAATAGCATACTTTGTGTTTTTCTCCTGTTTTATTTTCAGTATTAGTTTTTTTATTTCACATTGGCTTAATTATGTTGTCATAAACACAGTGGATCTTTAAAAATACACTGCATTTACATGAGTAGTTAGTAGTACATCAATAGTTTTTACAAAGAATTAGGTTGAGCCTGAGAATTGTATTGTTGATGAAAAAGTCTCAACCATTCTTTAGCTCCCAGTTGAGGACATAGAAAAGGAGCAACTCAGTGAAGAATCCCCGGTAACTATAACTTATGTCTAATGAATGGCATAGGAGAAACTCAAGTCATATGCAGCACTGTCGCATATGTGCTTGCTTTCGTACTGTATCTAGCAAATTTTCTGTAGAAACAGCCATTTGGCTTTAGCAACGTGTGAAAATGAATTATGTATGAGATGCAAGATATTATAGGCGAACAGGTGGTGTTATTTGGAAGTATATACATGTTACAGGAATTGCAGATAGCTTGAATGATTTTTATTTGCATGTAGGACTCTGTTCCAGTCCAAGAAACAGAAAAGGAGTCACCTACAGAGGCGGCTCTGGTAATTTCACTTCTATAATCATTGCATAATAATCATGAAATGGGTATTGTTACCACATTTCTGCAGCTAAACATGTATAATAAAGCTTCATTCAGATGTTCATCCAGGCTCTGATATGGAAGAGTAGTAACGGTTATGAAGAGAATCCAGACACTCATTCATTTAGCATGTGTCATTGTCAATTTGAATATATGAGTGTGTAATGATGCTGACTACTACATTTCTTTTTGCATAGGCTTCTGTTGAAGATAAAGAGTCTCCCATTGAAGAGACTCCGGTAATTGTTTAAGTCTTAATAGATCAAATCACTTTTTTTAATGTTATGTTTTTGTTTCATGCAGTAATTTTAATGTTGCTGTCAAAATATTTAATGTATTTTTGTTTTGTCTTATGAAGCCATATGTAATTGCATTTAAAAGTCCCCTTGAACCGGAAACTGCGATCGTTATTCTTTTTGTATTGTGATGCAGTTCCTAGAAAAACTGAATTTTAAATGAGGAAAACAGTGGGCGTGGCTTGTTTTTTTCTACAGCAGGCTAAATGAATGTAGTAAAGTAGGCATTTCACTCAGAAAGATCGAGAAAGGCGATTTAGAAGAGTTATTAGGACCGAACAAACTCCTCCTGCTAATTATTCCTGTTTATTGTCAAAACTGACAGTTGGAGCAGTGTTAGCCACGCCCATTACCTCAAAATCAGGTGATCTGATCGTTTAACTGAAAACAAACAGAAAGTGAATTTCCAGATTTCAAATAAAGATTACAAGGGCAAACATTTTGTTTGTCTTAAATGGCATGCACAGATGAATTGTTCATGACAAAACTGGTAATGTGAGCTAACAAAATCACATGGCTAGTTTTGATTTCCTGGGGACATTAACTATTTTATTTATTCAGTCTCTGAAATTGTCAAATTTGAATAGCAAATCAAGTTCTTTATTAATTTGCATTGAAAATACACTGTAACCTAATTATTTTATACATTTTAAAATTACCATCTGGCTTTATATGAAACTTGGTGTGGTTGGCAAACTGTTGCACTGGAACAGGATGGTAGCCATACTAGTTTATGTTTTGTTTGTTATTATTTGTTGTTGCTTTTTTAACCATATATGTTGATGGATGGAGACTTCTAATAAGCACTGTGACATTAATCAAAACCTCTAACTCATCTTTTTGTGTATATGTATTATTTAACGTTATTGAGGGTACAATCAGTAGGTGCATCATCTGGCAGCACTAGGCATGGGCTGGTATAAGATTCTGACAGTATGATAACCTTGGATAAAAATATCACAGTCTCACGGTATTGTAATTACTGCTTCAAAATATATCATTTTTAAATGTCTGGGTAAAAAACAAAAAGCTTTTTTACCTTTTGAACACAATATATTTTATTTTGAGAAACATTTAAAATATTTTGTAGCAGTAAACATGTCTGGCTAAATGAATTATTGAATTTTGCAGTCTTCATTTGTTTCAAAAACAGATTTTTTTTACAATTTAAAATGACATCTTTTCTGCTGGAGATACTATTATCCTAAAAAACAACAATAAAAACAGTAAATAAAAAAAACTTACACATACCTTAGGAACGGTATTGCAGAAAATTTTGACGGTTATAAAACCTTGAGTTTTCCAAACCATGGTATACCTTGAAAACGGTTATTGTCAGCACAATAACAAACACCATCCAGCCCTGACAAAATAAAAAAAATCTCCAACACAAAGCTTTGTTTTTCTGATGCTGCCACTGTTTCTGCAATTACTGATCGCACCTTTATTGTTTAGTTTTCATTTTATGTTTTGTTCCCTGGTGTTTTCTGTTCAATTTGTTTTGAACCACATAAAGGTTGCACACTCTAAAGCCGATTAAACAGACATGATGTTACAATTCCCCTGCTTACTGAACTTTAAATAGTGACTTAACTGATGACTATTATTACCCATCTAATCACCGTTTTTGGTTTCCATGGTGACTCCATTCTTACATCACCATAATGGGCGGTGATTTTACATTCTCTCTTTGTATGCTTTATTAGTGACTAAGCGAGCGTCATTCTTGATGCAAAATCATTTATTGCAAAATTTGAATCTATTCTTTAAGTTAAACAGAGCTTTCTTCACATGTTTATTGGGATCATATAGTAGTCACTATGATCTGAGGAATGTTCACTCATGCTACTTCACCCACAAGGCAACCACTATGAATCATGACCCCTGATCCTTCATTAAACATTTCCCTCAACCAAAGTACTTGACTCTTGGTGAAACTCAAGTCAGTTTGTTTTTGAGAACTGACTTGCCATTCCACATGAGGGACGGTTTTAACACGTGAATTGAAACTGCTCCCTGCACCCCTCATTGTGACACTCTTGAGTGCTCCCCTCCGTGGTACCCTGCACCGATCCATCCATGAGTGGCTTGTGTTGAGTGTTCAAACACTGGCTCTCACTCCTGGCCACCTCTCCTAGACTATAGATGCCAAACCAGAGGAAGAGACCAGTTCATTAGAAGCCAGACCAGGAGATGAACCAGATAATGTTGAGCCCAAGCCAACAGATGAACCTGATAAGGTTGAGACCCAACCAGGAGAAGTTCCTGATAATATTGAGCCCAAACCAGGAGATGCTCCTGATAATGTTGAGCCCCAGCCAGGGGATGAAACCAGTAAGGAGGGTGCTGCAAACAATGGGAATGAGGAGGTAGATATTCTCTTGTGATTCTGCACTTTGGTATGCAGGCCATTGACAAGAACCCGGTTTCTTTATGTAATCATAAGGCACACTGATACTTAGAATTGTAAACAAAATGCTTTACAACAAATCTGTTTTGCTTGGTTTTTTATTTTGTAACTTGATACTGTATGTGAATTTTTTTTTTGGTTGTTTTTGTTATCACTTTACAAAAAAGGGCTCATTTGTCAGCCTAATTTAACACATTAAACTAGCACGAATAATCTATTTCACAGCATTTACTAATTGTTTTATGTTAGCTAATATAAATACAACTGTACTTTGTTCACACTGCATTAACTAAAGTCAACCAATATGTTAAATTCACAAATAATGAATGCTGGGCAAATATTTTACTTTAAATGCATCATCCTAACATGGCACCTTTAAAATGTAACCTTTGTTATGTTGTTTTTGTTTATTACATTATTTTTAGTATGTATTACGTTTGTATGTATAATTTGTTTAACATGTATTATGAAATAGTGTCAACTGTTAAGTTATTATTGGTCAAAAATGTATTTTTAAATCTTACCTTGAAGGTGTTGCTTGAGTTGCAAGTTGTGTGATGCTGTTTGTTTGCCTCACCTCAGGAGAAAATGCCTATCCCTTCTGTTGTTATTGAGCCTGCCTCTAGTAATGAGGGTGATGATGACCGTGATGGTGATATTACATCTCCAATTGCGACCGGTGACAATGGCATGATCGCAGATTGCCAGACAACCAAAGACAGCTCTGGAATGCCTCCTAGATTCCTTTTCAAGGTGAAAATAAAGACAACGTTACATTACATTACATTGCATTACATCATCCATTAATTCATTTTATTTCAGCTTAGTTTCTTTATTAATCTGGGGTCGTCACAGCGGAATGAACCGGCAACTTATCCAGCATGTTTTACGCAGCGGATGTCCTTCCAGCTTATTGCATTACATAATAAAAAAATACATGGCTAACTTTATGAGAAAGCCTTGTCTGAAAGGTAAAGTTGTTCAGAAAGTTTCCAAAATAGTTATCTCACCTTCAACATAAGGTGATTGTCACTTTTACAAAACATTATTGCAGTTAGAGATTATACACGTTTATTTTGCAATAATGAGCAACTGCGTGAACATTACATGGCTATTCTAAAAGAATATACTGTAGCCTACTGTAAAAATGGGCTGGAAATCAGTGTTAAGAAAAAAAAAAAAACATGGCTAACATTTATGAAAAAACCCTTGCCTGAAAGTGTAACGTTAGTCTAAAAAGTGCATAAACTGGTTATCTTACCTTAAACAAAAGGTTGTTACCTCAATTTGACAGAACATTAGAACTAGCAACAAGACGAACACATTTTGAAGCAATATAAATTGTGCCAGCTGCATTTAAATCGCATTTTAGTTCAACGTGTATCTAGTAGTCATAGGAAACACGTGACCGCTAGATGGCGCTGTTGACGAATCAGAATCAAGTATTCCACACATCCACAGATGATCAGAGAAGACTAGTCAAATACAAACACACACACCGACTTTGTTTAAATTAATTTAAATGTTTATTTTATGTTATATTTCTTTATCTATACAAATATATACCGACATACATACTTTTTAATTGTAACTGGTTGGTACTGTCTAATGTGTTTTTCAGCCAGTAATGAACCCAGTGAAAGCTTTATGAGACTATTTTTATTTCATAAGTTTCCTTTTAAAGCATGGATGTTGTAATGTAACTCAAATACAAGCAGTTAAATAGACTTAAGCATACATTTGGTTGTTAAAGCGTAAAAGCGCAGGCGCTGTCATTAGCAGCAGACTAGCACAGAAATTCCATTCAAAATACTAGGGAAAAATTAACTTCCATATTTTCAAGACATGGCATGGGAAAAATATCATTTAATGCAGTGCTTCTTGTTTGGTCTGATGGCCACTTTATAGCTGATCTCAGCCAGGCAATGATGATCACTGTTTTTTAATGAAACCAGATAGTAAACGCAACAATTTTTTTATGCGATGACAATTAACCAGAAGCCCTGGAGCTGGCTGACTGAAATTAAAAGTCTACTTGTTTTAAGCTTAATGCTTTCCCAATATCGTCAGCACACTAATCACAATAAATCTCTTAAAATTATCTGTAATAGAGAAAAACAAACAGAGCTTTTATGTTTCTTGTTATGCTGTCTTGTAGGTTGAAACAATGCATGATTTTGAAGCGGCGAACCCAGATGAACTGGAGCTGAAGAAAGGAGACATAGTTTTGGTAGTACCAACAGAGCTAGCTGAAGATCAGGTATGATATCCCTCATTTCATTCTCTTTTATCAGCAGGACATCTGTGTTTTTGATGTTCATTTCACTCTTTCCTCAGGATGCCGGTTGGCTCACTGGCATCAGAGAGAGTGACTGGCAGCAGCGCGGCGCCTCGGCCAAGAAAGGACTGTTTCCTGAAAACTTCACACAGCGTCTGGAGTAAATGACCTCAGCGTGTTGCAAGAAGGCCGTGTGGATCTGGACATTTGCAGACAGAGCCACACAGCTTGATGTCTGATGTACTGATGACAGCTGTCAATCAGACTAGGCTCAGACCACTAGAGGAAATAACAATGGAAACAAGTGGAGACACAAATACCTACTCAGCGCATAAAGAAAATAACCAAGCATGACGTGATAGTATGGTCAACCTTTTCTCGCGAAACCAAGATTAAATCCTTTTTTTCGTTTACCTGTGAGCAGCAACGAATTGATGTGTGCTTTGTTGGAATTCTGGTGACCTCCACATGTAATCCCTGTCTGTTTAAAGAAGAACTAAAGTGAGCGTTTCCCCCTGAAGACTAAACCTTCTCCTCTCTGCACCAAGTGTATTGTACTGACTTTGTTGCTCTGCAGCGAATTTTATCAGAATTTGTAGTGATATGATCTATTTAACCATTCTAAGTGTTACACAAAAAAAAAAAAACTTAGGTGTTTTCTTTGAGATATTTCGGATATAAATGTGACATTGCATCATTGTTAGTGTTCTCTGTAGTTTCACGGCTGGCCGTGCGCGGCTATGGTGGTGGTATTTGGCATATATTTGATATTGACATATAGTTTATGGCCGAGAGTTTCAGTGTTTATGCCAAATTAATCAAAGTCCTCTTGGTGAATATGGATATGTGTTGCGTTTACAGCATGAGAAATGTTGTGAGAAGAAATCTGAATTATTGCACCAGGCTAATATAGCTTTGCAAAACACAACATGTAGCTCCCTATAATTATGTGTAATATATTCACAATGACATAAATGCAGAACCTATTCTTGAATGGACGTGGAAATGTTAATTTATGAATGATGTTTTATGTTTTGGAGAAATTGTATTTATTCAACTTTATATTTTTTCAGCCAATGACTAGTGGGAAAGTTCGGGGCGGGAAATCTAAAAAATATGCAATATATGTAACTGGTTGATAGAGTTATCATTGTCTTCATTGTTTGGTTCTGAGACAAAAAAAAAAGACAAAAAAACAGCATCACTCCTGTGTTCGTATTGTTAGCCTCACTGTAGAACATTTCTGTGATGTACATATCTGTGCTACTTTAACTGTAAAGTGAATAAAGAATAGTTCATACGACTTCTGGTTCATCTTCACAAATTAAAACAGTGTTTACATACTGGGAATAGTTCCACAAATCAAACTTCACTTAGTTTATAATCCCTGGTCAGAGTAGAGCGTTATGAGATCTGTTGATAGTGCAAGTTGCAATCTGAGCTGCATCCAATGCTTTTTAATGCGCTCGCCTAACCCCACACCTAACCCTAACCCCTCACAGCGACGTCAGTTGCATTGAGTCTGACAATGTATTGCTGAGATATGCAGTCTCAGCTTGCTTCATCAAGGCAGCAATGCATCCAGATAGTACTGTGCTCTTTGTAATTTAGTTTGTGATGACATCCATTAAACACAAGGGGGAGACATTTGTCTTGTTCATTTGTCTTTTATAAGTAAACTGCTGCATTAGCTATGTGTGTAGTTGCTTTTAGCTGTTTAAGTCAGTTTATCTGCACTGTTTTTACTTGAACAACTGCTTTTTTGTTATCTAACATTATGACTGATAAAGCTAAAACATCACCTGACACCTTATTATAAATTGTTTGCAAATTGTTTATTGCATTTGAAATGTGTATACTGTCTAAATATATTAAGTACTAGTATAGTCCAATAAATAATACATATTTAGCGAGAACCTAAAAACCACATTTTAGCATTTTTCATTTATTGTAGAAAGCCTTTTATTAAATAACTTAACTGAAAAAGAGTATACACTTGCTTTTTTTAAATGTATTGTTTATTGTTGTATCAGACACTGCTCAAAAGGAATCTGGACTCTGAATGTGTTCAAATACAGTATAGATACTGAATCATGTCCATATAGTTAGTACTGGCCTATGCTGTTACAAAAATCAGTAAAAAAGTCAGTTTAATTGATATAAGGTGAGATGACTAGAAAAGTTCATTCATTTTCCTTCAGCTTCGTCCCTTTATTCAACAGGGGCCACATGTCTTTGGATGGAGGGGAAAATCCACACCAACTAGGGGACAACATGCAAACTCCACACAGAAATTTCAGAACCAGCAACCTTCTTGCTGTGAGGTGACAGTGCTGCTAACCACCGTGTCCCCGAAAAGTTCATTTGATTAAACTAAAAAGATTAAAGCAGGAAGACTCTTTTTACAGTGTATATTAGTTTCACCTTTGTGTTTTTTTATTTCAGCTCTTTTGTTTTCCTAAACAGTGATATGAACTTCGCTATTAAAGATTAAATAATTAAAATGACGGGTGTCATGGTGAAGCAGTGGGTAGCATAATCGCCTTGAGTCCCAGCTGGGTCAGTTTGCATTTATGTGTGGAGTTTGCATGTTCTCCTCAAGTTCACATTTCCTCCAGGTGCTTTGGTTTCCCCCACAGTCCAAAGACATGCGGTATAGGTGAATTGAATAAATTAAACTGGCTACAGTTTATGTGTGTGAATGCAAGAGTGTATGGGTGTTTTGGGATGTATGGGGAAGGGCAGTGTGGGGAAGGGCATTCCCTGTGTAAAAAATGTTCTGGATAAGTTGGTGGTTCATTCCACTGTGGCAACCCCTTGTTAATAAAAGGATTAAGCTGAAAAGAAAGTGAATGAAAGAATAATTAAAAAAAAAACATTAAACACTGACATCATTCACATAATATGAAATATTAAAAGAAAAATTTCTCACAATTATGTGCATGTCTTGTTGGTCATTTGAAATTCAGTTAATGTGAAAAGCTGCTGTATATTTTCTTTACAAATCATTCCTAAGGCATCTCCACTTCAGGAAATGACATCAGCACCCTGTTTCTGTGGTTTATACAAAAGCAGCGAAAACCCGAATTACACCCATTCACATGAATAACCAGATAAATAATGTTTGTATACATTTATATCATCCTTCTGTTAGAGATCCCAGGTAAGTCTCATTTAGAATAATGAAGCAACTTTAATAAACAAAACAATAAAAATGCTGTATTTTATTATTTTTATTTTTTTTTATTAAAGCAGCTGTTCTTGGAGTGGACGTGGATCAAGGTCCAAAAACTTTGGTTAAAGCAGCAGGAAAAACTGTGTATTTGCCTTGTAAAGCAACTGGTTTGGAATATATTCATTGGTACCAAGTAAAAGATGATGAAGCCCCATCAAGACTGCTTTATATCAGTCGAGATGGTGTTGTCACCCGTGATAACAATGCTCAAACACATGACTTCACAGTGGACAAAACCAGGCTTTATAACCTAAAACTGGGTGATGCTCAGCAAAAACACGCTGCTGTCTACTTCTGCGCCTACTGGGACTCAAGCAGCCACAGTGAGAACATTAGTTCACATCCTGCACAAAAACTAGCAAACACTTACTATATGAAATACTAGAATACTTCATTCATTTAACTTTTAATTTCAATTTGAGTTTAACTCCTGTTGGGGGGCAACACGGTGGCCCAGTGCTTAGCACTGTCTCACAGCAAGAAGGTCGCTGGTTCAAGTCCCAGCTGGGTCAATTGGAATTTCTTTGTGGAGTCAGTATGTTCTCCCTGTGTTCGTGTGGGTTTCATCTGGGTGCTCCAGTTTCCCCTATAAAGACATGCAGTACAGGTATATAGAATAAGCTAAATTGGCCATAATGTCTGTGTGTTTTTTCCCAGTTCTGGGTTGCAGCTGGAAAGGCATCCGTTGTGTGAAACATATGCTAGATAACTTGGTGGTTCATTCTGCTGTGGTGAAAAATTGTGAAGCTTACAAAAAATATGGACCATTTTTTCTGTTTAATAAAGGGCTTGCTCAAAATATCATATGTATTTATTTATTCATTCATTTTCTTTTTGGCTTAGTCCCTTTATTCATCAGTAGTCACCACAGCGGAATGAATCCCGAACTTATCCAGCATAAGTTTTACACAGCAGATGACCTTCTAGCCACAACCCAACACTACGAAACACCCTACACACTTCTTCACACACATACACTATGGCCAGTTTAGCTTACCCAAATCACCTATACCACATGTCTTTGGACTGTGGTGGTAACCAGAGCACCCAGGGGAAACCCGCTCGAACACAGAGAGAACAAGCAAATTCCACACAGAAATGCCAACTGACCCAGCCAGTGCCTGAACCAGCGAAAAAAAAATCTAAAGAAACTTTGTTCTTTTTAAACAGTGATTAGTGGATCATGGTTGTGTCTATATGAACAACTATTTGATCAGGCAGACAGGCATTATTATGCAGAACCTAGTTTAAAAGATCAACATCTTTAAGCAGAAAAAGGCAAGAAGCTACAATCTGGAAGCAGTTTAGTATAATTGTTGAAAAAACATTGCTCGGGCATGTGGTTTGTGTGTTGTAATAACAACACTTCTGCTGTGTGTTTGAATATACTTTCGGCATTTAAAAAAATACATAAATTTAAAAAGAAACTCACAACCTTCTTGCTGTGAGGCGATCGTGCTCCCCACTACATGCTACTTCGTGCTACATGTTTATCTCAGTGGTAAAATTACATAGCATATGTGCCATTGTTGTTTTGGGATTATGTGTAATTATTTGTATTTATACATGTATTTATCATACAGTTCTTCAAGGTGTATGTAAACTTTTGAATTTAATTTTTGAACTGTATGTACTGTAATTTTCAGTTCAGTAAATAAGTGATATTATCACTCGTATTTTTGTGATAAAAAAATAAATTCTAGTAGCAGCAATTTGTCTTTTCATAACTTTATGCTTTTCATAAGCAAAAGGCAGCTAGCTAAAAAAAAGCCAACAGCTAGCTCTCTGCAACTATCTCATGGTTGCCCACTGAAGCTAAGCAGGGCTGTATCTGGTCAGTACCTGGATGGGAGACCACATGGGAAGACTAGGTTGCTGCAGGAAGTTGTGCTAGTGAGGCCAGTGGGAGGCACTCAACCTGTAATATGTCTGGATCCTAACGCCCCAGTATGTTGATGGGGACTCTATACTGCTTAGTGAGCGACATCTTTCAGATGAGATGTTAAACCGAGGTCCTGACTCCCTGTGGTCCCAGGACGTCCCTCGAAAAAGGGTAGGGGTTTAACCCCGTTATATCCTGGCCAAATTTGCCCACTGGCCTCCTAACCATCCCCATATCATAATTAGCTACATCACTCTGTCTCCTCTCCATCAATCAGCTGGTGTGTAGTGTGTGGTCTGGTACAATATGGCTGCCGTCGCATAATCCAGGTGGATGCTGCACACTGGTGGTGGACAGTGTAAAGCACTTTGAGTGAATAGAAAAGCGCTATTTAAATGTAAGGTATTATTTTTATAAATCAAATTATTTTAATCAGTTGAAGTTAAAGAAGCTTTAAATACATTTCCAATTCCAATGTTTTGCAATATGTTTTATGTGTTTGTTTGTTTGTGTAATAAAACCTTTTTTTTTTTATTAAGTATTGAGATTGGCTACAAAAATGACAGTGTATAACTTGAAAGCATGTGTGATTTCATACATAGAAGTAAAATTTAAAAGATTTAAGTGAACAAATCTGAATTATTTCAAAAGCCTGTATTCAATTATTCCATAGTTTAAAAAATCTTGTCATCGTTCCCTCTCTGGGATCTCATCATTTAACTCTTTATAGGACACTCAGTGAAATATTGAATGGGCAAACCTGGAGTATTAATGGAGGTTATTACAAGACTTACAAAATGTTATGACAAACAAAATTATGACTAGTGTCAATGAATAATTGTGTTATATGGTTATTCACCTGATAAAGGGTTAAGAAGACTTTAAAAGTTTATAAAGGAAGGGAAAACCATTGTTTGTCACTAGGCAGAGTTCAACCAGAAGAGCAATTCAACAACCACGATTATTCCTCGCCTCAACACATTTAAGAAACAATAAATGTAACAATTGAATGTCTTACAGTGGATGGTGCTGTTGAGCTATTTTGATGATTTATTTCAGCATTAGGGCTCTTTAAAATTTAAGAAAAATAACATAATAAATTCCCTTGTTTGGTAAAAATCTGTTGTTAAATGTTTTTTATGAAACAAAAAATTGATACAAAATAAAATTAGAGACATGAGGATAATGTAAAGAAAAACCTTTTGTATATGTGACTATAATTTAAAGTAATTTGGCATTTAGTTAATGTACATAAAAAAGTTTTTGAAAAGGTTTTAAGGCAATTTGATTTCAGGAAATGACATCACAACCAATCCCGAGGTACAAAAGCAGCATGAAAACTGACTGAAAGATGTCACTGACGCAAATTCACCTTATTCACAGAGATGAAAGATGTTTTTCTACATTTATGTCATCCTTTTTTTAGAGATTCCTGGTAAGTGGCATATAATAATAAACAATTATAACAAAATTATATTAATTTAAATGTATTGTAATTTGCTTTAAAGCAGCTGCTGTGGGAGCGAAACTGGATCAAGGTTCAAAGGCTTTGGTTAAAGCAGCGGGTAAAACTGTGTATCTGCCCTGCAAAGTGACTGGTCTGGAGTCTTCTAATTATGTCCATTGGTACCAAGTAAAAGATGGTAAAGCCCCATCAAGACTACTCTATATCAGCATAGATGGTGCTGTTGTTCGTGATGATAAAAATCCTCAAACAAATGACTTCACAGTGGACAAAACAAGGCTTTATGACCTAAAACTGAGTGACACTCAGAGCAAACATGCTGCCGTTTACTTCTGCGCCTCCTGGGAGTACGACTCAAGAACAGGACACAGTGAGAAGATTTATTTACACCCTCTACAAGAACTAGCACATCTAATTACTGCATTACATATAAGAAACCTTTATTTATCATATTCTTTGTTTGATTCAATAATACACAGAGTAGATGGATGATTAGATCTAAACTAAATGCACTTATGTCTGTTATTCATAAAACATGTCACTTTCATTTATGCTGAGAATATTTATGCCTATTTATACATTTTTTTAATCATATTTTTATAGGGTTTGTAATTTTCATTTTAATGACAAACTCAAAATAGAACTTGTCCCTGTAGTTATTGTGATTTTACAATATCTTTTATTTATCTTAAGTGTATAGCATATCTTATATTTGTGTTCATCTCAACAGTTGTGAAGATACATAAAAATATATGCCTATAACTGTTTGGATTCTGATGGAATTATGGGTATTTCTTTCTTTCTTTTTTTTTTTAAATAAAGGCATTTATATTATTTATGTGTTTTATGGGTTTGAATACGCATACACTAAAAATGAATTCCACATGTTTCATTCATGTTATGCCAACACAAATCGATTAAGTTAACACTCTTAACAAATTTATGTGGATTGAACTTAAATTAAGTTGTCTCAATGAAATCTCAAGAATTGTGTTGTTTTAGCTCATTTTAAATAAGTAGTTTAAATTAGCAAAAACACATTTTTTGTGTGTATAATATTCAGTTTGATGAACTTGCTCAAAATATTTACATTTTCAAGGTGTAACAAGTGTGGCAACTTCATACGCTTTTTCATATGCAGTTTGTTTATTAAGTCATTTGAAAGTTACAGAAGTTTACAATAAAGTTCCTTTCACCACAAGTGTTGCTGGACCTCTCTTCATTTTTGTTCAGCTATTTCATTCCATGATTTACTTTTGTCAAAGTTACAGAAGCAGAAACTACAATTAAGTCTTTAGTTTAAAACAAATTCATTAACGCAATACAATCACTGTATTTTATATTTAGGCTAAGGCACATAATACTTTTCCTCTCTACAATTTATCTCTGTGACCAATTCAGCATTTATACACTTCCTGACAAAAGTCTTGTCACCTATCCAAGTTTTAGGGATAATAAATAATAACTTGACTTTTAGTTGATTATTTGATATCAGAAGTGGCTTATATGAAAGGCAAAGGCCTCTCGATTACGCTTATTTTACCAAAATAAAATATAATCAAGCCTTAATTTTTAATTATTTAATTAGAACTGTAAGGTCTGACTTTGCTTAGACAAAAGTCTTGTCACTTAACATAAATAATGTACAGTATAGTATGTAAAGTCATGGTGCAGTGGAAAAATAAATAATATTATGTATGACTTATGTATATTATGTATTATTATGTGACATCCATACATCTCTTCATTTTCAATGCCTCCTTCATCGTACCCCAGACATGCTCAATAATGATCATGTCTGGGATGGCCAATCCTGGAGCAATCCTTCTTTGTTTTAAGAACTTACTATCCTGCTGAAATATTTGCCCTCTCCTGTGGTTAGTAAGATAATGGGCAGCACAAATGTCTTGATACCTCAGGCTGTTGATGTTGCCATCCATGGTTGTTCTTACAACTGGAATCAACGACAAGACTTTTGTCAGGTAGTGTATTTTTAAATAACACTTTGTCTTCCAAACTGTATCAAAATGTCATAATTCAATAGCCTACTTTTTGAACTGAATTTTACCTATAGCCTAACATCTTCACGTTTATATGACTCAAATGCAGATGTCACTTTAGCAAAGAGCTGTTTACTCAAGACATGTAATTGGGTATATGCACATGTGGTGTTTTTTCTCCTAACAATAAATTCCAGTCAAAATTTTATGTGACAATTTTAAATTTCATAAAGTTCCTTTTATAGCATTGATGTTGTATTGTAATTAAAATATAATCAGTTTAATAGACTTAAGCATTAATTTAGTTGATTAAGTGTACAACAAGGACCACCAGGAGCAACAGGCAAGCTCTAAAGCTCCATTGAAAATACTGTGGTAAAATAACTTTCATATTTTAAGGACATGTCACAAAACAATGGAATTGAATGCCATGCTTCTTGTACAGTCTGAGACCCATTTTATTTTATATATCAATCAGGCAGTGAAGATCATTGATTTGTAAAGAAAACAGACCTTAAACGTGGCGATTTTGTAATGGCATACAGTTCACCAGAAGCGATTGAACTGGGTTACTGAAAATTAAAAGTTCTTCTTCATATACTCTAAAATATAAACTACACTTGAAATGTTACTGAACCCATTAGTTTATCTTCCCTAAATAATCTTCATCACCTGATGACATCAAGCAAAAAGAGGAAACCACAAGGCATCATTACCTTCTGATTGGCTGCAGTCTTCAAAACTCTTCAAACTCCTGACAGACAGATGTAGACATGGCAGCGTCTGGAATAATAACGTTTGCTTTGTTAGTAGCCCTAGCCTTAATAGGTGAGATTTCAGCATTTCATTACAATTAGCGGACTATTGTCAGTTTGGGATATGGAGATTTAGCGTAGGCCTACCTCAAGGTTTCAATTCAAAATGATTTGTCAGCTATCCTATAATATTTTATCAAAACATTTTTTGTAGTGTATGCATACTTGTGATTTACAGTCATACATACAGGTCGCACTGTTTTATTGATGTATTGCTTTATACAGATTTCAACTGACTTTTACTGTTGCTCTGGATCCTCCTCAAGCATGTGTAACTGAGTTAATGAACTTCAGTGAATTTGTTTTGATTAACGTTAATTGTCAGAAATGCAGCTGAAGCATATGTATTGCACAAGATAAATGCTTAAATTATTGTTTTAGACATTCAGTAATTGCATTTTATTTTCTCATTGATTTTAGATCTTTTAAATGGACAAACTACACATGCTAAAGTTGTGTTTAAGGCCAAAACTAGAACTGCTATTATCAAATGGACCGTGGAATCGTCTCTTCTGTCCAACGCTCTCCACTTGTACAAAGGTACATCACAGAAAGGTTTAGAAAGGATCATGCATTTCGATGGTGGAGCAAAAAGAGGCACAGCAATCGTACCAAAATATTCTGGATTGGTGAGTGATAAGCAAGTGACTCTGACTATCTCAAAACTGGAGCCCAGTGATGAAGGAACATATTTCTATGCGCAGTGGGATTCTAACAACAGCACAGTGATAACTGTAAGAGGAAATCATTACAAAAACCCAGAGTAATCATCAACGAGGTTTGATTTGGAGCAACAGCAAGGGGGAGACATTGAATCTTTTATTTGATTTCCTATAACTGTGGGTGTGTTAGAAGAACAACATTGGTTTCATTGTGCAAAAATCTTCCACTTAATAAGATAGCAGCCCATTAAGAACGCCAAAAGAGCGGGATTCAACTTATTGATCATACTTTTGCTTTTATCTTTCAATTTTTGATGCAATGACCAAATCAGCCATGAGTCATAATTTAGCCAAGCAGGTGAACACCTGTAGGCACAATTACAGATATCACTATGAATAAGTGTCAAAAATACAAAGTGTTAATAGACAAATAGACATAGTTTTCTTTTTAAATAGCACAAAGATCATGTAAACACTTTATCTTAACACTTCTTTTTATGGAGTTAACTTGTTAACAAAGGTTCGGCAGCAGAACCATGCCTCACTTTGTCTCCTTAACCAATCACCTACTCCCTAAAACCTAATTTAAGGCAGACTAGCCTTCTAGAACTGCTCTTCTCATTCTCTCGAACCCTCTCTGCCTCTATTTCCTCGCTTCCCATTAACAATCCTATAACCCTTTCCTCACTCTTAGGTTGTATCGGGGGGTCCAATCACTCTACCAAAATTTTACAGAGATGGTACCACCATCTCTGTAAGTTTCTGAGTTTCTGCGCATCATCGTAGGACACCTGATCAACCTACCTACCTGTTCACTGTTTATCCTCATACTTCTGTTCCCCTTCATCTCACTGCTACCTTACCCTTCCCTTTCATCCCATCCCATCCCTACTATAAAGTCTAGCTCAAAGTGTGGTGTGGTCCATGCTGGTGAAAACTAAATGAAATTTACTGAAAGCTTTTTAATTGAATTAAACATTTACTTTAGATAGCTTTTATAAATAAATAAATAAATAAATAAATAAACTATAAAACAGAACTAAATTTCAAAGCAAATTTGAAGCTAAAAGCAGGTAAATAGCCTGTGTGGTTATACACTTTAAATACAATTGCTAAAAACAAAGAAAAGACAATTAAAAAAAAATTATGTTCAAAAAACTACACACACACAGGACCAATGGCAGGCCCTTTTTTAGGATACTCAATTTATGGCATTCAATTAATGCATATTTTAAAAAGGGTAAAGCCTTGATTGAGCCAATATAACTAACATTTCCTACTTCATATAAATTTATGAAGAGAGCAAAATACATCCCAGGAGGTACGTTTTTTTTGCAGTTTTTGTTTTCGCAAATCCACCAGAGGTGGCTGTGTACGCTTCTTCAGATCTTAAATTTTCCTGAGTGCCATTCACGCCTGCTGTTCTCAAGTAAATTTACCAGAGGCCGCTGACAACTAACTGACTGACCAACTGACCAAAGCACCTACCCTCCTCTTCTCCTTGCCTAAATCCAACCTATAGTGTTTTAAAACACTGGTTGACCCATCCACCCACTTCTCTAAACCCAACCGTAGTGTTTTGAGAAGCAATCTATATGATTTATCTCCATAAATGTACATAGGGCTACGTTTTCAGAATGAGAATATGTTACACAAATAAAGTGTGCAGGTCAACTAAAATGCCCTCATTTATAAACTTATATATAAAAAGTTTATCTGTGCTGTGAACTGTATCTCAGGAAATTACATCAGCAAACTGTATTTGCATGTCAAGGCAGTGCACAAAAGTGAATCAGCAATACTCCAAATGTATTTTCACCTACAGAATAGTTGAATAATGTTTGCATACATTTATATTGTTCTCCTTGCTGAGATCCCAGGTAAGTAAAGAAGCCTTGAAGACTTTATTCAAAGAACCATTTATGAAATAATATCATAATAATAATTTATGGCTAATCTAAGCAGCCGTTCTGGGAGTGACTTTGAATCAAGGTCAAAAGGCTTTGAGCAAAGCAGCGGGCAAAACATTATACTTGCCCTGTAAAGTGGCAGGTTTGCAGTCATGGAATTATATCCACTGGTACCAAATGAGAGACGGTGAAGCCCCATCGAGACTGCTTTATATCAATGAAGGTGGTGCTGTCACTTACGATACCAACAATCCTCAGGCAAATGACTTCACAGTGGACAGAAGAAAGCTTTATGACCTAAAACTGGGTGATGCTCAGCAAAAACACACTGCAGTTTACTTCTGCGCCTACTGGGACACAAGCAGCCACACTGAGAATATCTACTCACATCCTGTACAAAAACTATACTGGTAATTGTAATTATAATATATTTAACAATTAAATTATAACTTTTTGTTTAAGTTTTTCATTAAGAATTAAGTTGTAGGCTATACTGCAGTTATGGGTCTGTTTGGATCTAAACTGTAATGGGGTATTATGCACACTGACTTTTAATTTCAGCCAGCCAGCCTTAGCACTTCCGGTGAACTGGCTTTCCATTATAAAATCGCCACGTTTAAGATCTGATTTTCTTTTTTAAATCTGTGATCTTCGCTGCCTGATAGATATACATTATAAAGTGGGACTCAAACCAGACAAGAAGCACTGCATGAAATTCAATTTCTCCCGTCATGACTGTAAAATATTTTACCCCAGTATTTTTAAAGGAGTTTCTGCGCTAGCTGCCTGACCTTGACGCTGCTAGCAGTTACACTGTCTTTCATTTTGTTTTATGCTTAAAAATAAATTAATGCTTAAGTCTATTTAACTGATTGTATTGTAACTGCATTACAACATCGATGCTGTAAAAGAAAACTTATGAAATTTAAAGTAGTCACATTAAGCTTTCATGGGAAATTTATCATTGGCTGAAAAACACTAGCTGTGCAAATAACCCATTGCCTTTGTGTTTATCGATATGAATAAACAGAGTGCAGGCCTATCTCATACGTGTGTGTAATTCAACAGTTTGGTGATATTATTATGCATTTATGTTTATTTATTGTATTGGTTTGGAATTTTCAGTTTAAAGAGAGCCTTGCTTGAAATATCACTTGTGATGAAAATATATTCTGTTCTTATGCGATGAAAATTAGAAAATGTCAAACGGTTTACTGTACCAGAAGAGCTGCACGATTCCTCTTCATGTTTGACTGGATGTTTATTTCATAAACCATGCAAGTGGATAACATTGTGTCAGTTCAGTCAGGGCTAATGGCGTATTGGTTACGTCGACACATGCACTCCAGTGCTCATGGTGACACAAGTTAAATTCCTGCCTCAAGGTCCTATGCTGATTCTTCCCCTCTTTCTGTCCTCCAAACCTTCCTGTCAATACTCTAACAATCCCCAGAGATCTAAACTTCAACATTCACATTAACTACAAGTCCTGTCATGCAACACACACACACACACCTGCTCGAAGTCTAAATTGATTACACTCACAAAGTTAATGCTGCTCAAGTACTGATTACACAACACATATACAGCTCACTTTGAGACAGTCTTGTTATACTGAATTGTGAACGTTATGATGCGGTTTCCTTGCCTTGCCTTCCGTCTTTGAACCTTGCTTTGTTTTGTTTGTTTACCTCATATGCTGCCTGCCTTTTGACTATTCACCTGTGTATTGACCACGACTCTGGATTGCCCGTATACATCTGTTTGCTCCTGTGTTGACTGTTGCTTGCCTGACCATTCTTTGTAAATAAATCTGCGTTTAGATGCACTCTGTTGTCAGTGTCCTACTTCACATTACAAATACTCTCTACTACTGTGCTTTCCAATAAAGATGAAAACCCCAAAAAAAAATTATAAAAAAAAAATCAGTTCTACTTTATAGGCATTGCAGTATTCAACAAATGTTTTAATTCTAAAATCATTGAAATAATAAAGTTTTTATTTATTTCTATTTATTGTAATATTTTTTTTTTTACAAAACACTGAGTCTGGCATTTTTTTATCTCATTCAAATGTATACTGTTTACTATTTTAACAGTAAAAACACACTCTAGGTAAGCTATACTGTGCCATTTTTTTTTTTTTATCTAAATTTTACTCAACACTGACCTGCTTTTTTATTTAAACAAGTCCCTTTAGAGGAACTAAAAGCTGTTTGCCAATTATTAAGTTTAAGTTGTGTGAAAAACAATGCCATAGTGATGACGAGAAGAAATGTGTAAAGAGGAAACCACAGGGCTGTTTTCATTAGCTGTTCATAACTCTTCAAACTTGCATCTTGGTCGACAGATGCAGCATGGCAGTGTCTGGAATTATAACATTTGGGTTGTTAGTAGTTGTAGGTGAGATTTGTTAACATTTTTGCTAAAAAGTAATTTCCTTTTATTGTTGTTAATTTTTTTGTTAATTTTGCGTTATTTTTGCTTTATCTGATGAATTTCACTTAGCACAATAATTTAAAAACAAAAATAAACACATCTTATGTATTACATTTTAATATTATTTATTAAAAATTTGATCATTTGTTTATTATTTATTATAAACACAGCTTACTTATTATAAATTCATTTGATTCCAATTTCAGATTAACTGCTGTTCTTGGGTAACTTTTAATAAATTAAACGTTTAAAATATAAGCTTTAAATATGGTTAATTTCAGATAGACTAATTGATATGTGTTCGCAAGTTTTAATTGTTTCTCTTTTGGTTTTAGGTTGTGTAAATGGACAAAATATTATTCATAGGAAACCTCTGGTAATCAGAACACTGGGTAAAACTGCTCTAATCAAATGCCAAGTGGATGCATCGACGCTTCAGTCCAATGCTTTGCACTGGTACAAAGCGAGTAAAGGGGGAGCTTTCCAGCGATTAATGTATTACGAGGCTAAAACCACATCAGCCAAAAATGATGCCGATGTGAGCCGTAGATATTCTGGGTCGCTGGATCGCGGGGAAGTGACTTTGACTATCTCAACGCTGACGACAGATGATGAAGGAACATTTTACTGCGCGCTCTGGAGTGGAAAGCACAGTGCTTACTGTCAGAGGAAACCATTACAAAAACCCTTCATTAGCAGTTGGCACAACAGCAGAAGCAGACAGCTTTAATCTTGTTATTGTTGTTAGATTAAAACGCTATTTTAAATGTTACAAAAATGTGTCTTAATATAAATAAATATAGTATTTACTATGCTGGAACCCACAATCTACCACAATAAAAATAAAATAATGTTGCTGTTTTTTAAATGTTATTTATTGTTATTTCCTCTTTGGTATATCGAGGTCATAGTTATAAATCTTTTAAAATGCATTTCATGTTTACAGATTTGCCATAAACCTAAATTTATACATTCATTTTTACACCTAATTTAGCATACATTCCCATATCAAAATTTCTCTGGCCCACACAATCAGCTTTTGCTTGGCCCACATGCAGCAGTGAATTATGGTACATGACTGGACCAAGTCTTGATGCCAGACATTGACTAAACATGGACCATGTCTGGCCCAAGTCTCAGCCAAGTTAATAACCCATAACTGGGCCTGAACTGGACCAGATATGTTGACGCATCACAACTGCAATGAAATTGATAAACCTATGAAGCATTGCTCTTTTTTTCTCGAAGCAATCTGTTTGGTAAAATTTTATTTTTTATTCAAAAATATTAGAAATGTATTTTAAATGGTCAAGAAATTGTCAAGATAGGCCAAACTTACATGGCCCATCAATTATTAACATCTGGGCCAAACACTACATTTTACCTTTGGTCAAAGTATTGTGTGCCGCCTTAAAGACGGTACCACCTCTGTCAAACTGGCCATGTTTGGTTCACATGTTGTATACCAGTGCCGGATGAATGCCTGCTGTGCCAGCTTTATGCCAAATTGGGCCAGAATTCTTTGCTACTTATAATACACTCAATAGTCATATATTTATAATTCATCTGCTCTATTGCTACAATCAGCAAATTTAAATCAATCTAAGCACTTGACTGAACAGAAATATGAGTTCTGCAAAAAGTGTGAAAATATTAGTGTATATAAGCCATAGCAAATTTTCTCTAGCCCAGCTCTGGCCCACACAATCAGCTTTTGCTTGGTATACATGCTGCAGTGAATTACGGTACATGACTAGACCAAGTTTGGCTTCAAAAATGGACCATATCTAGGCCAAGTCTTTTTTTAACCAATAAGTGGGACTGAACTGGGCCGGATAGGTTGGTGTGTCCCGACTGCAATAAAATTGATAAACCCATGAAGCATTCCGCTTTAGCTGCATTATGGGCATGTTTTTTTCTCAAAGCAACCTGATAAGTAGAATATAGTTTTATTACTCAAAAGTAATTTAAATGTATTTTAAAAGTTGGTCAAGACGGGCCAAACTCATGTGGCCCACATATCTTTTTTAACATCTGGACCAAATACTACATTTGATATCTGGCCCATGTCTTGTGTGCCACCTTAAAGATGGTGCCACCTCTGCCAAACCCAGGTCATGATTGTCCCACATGCTTCAAGCGAAATCTAGGCCAGATTTCTTTGCTGGGAATATACAATAATAATACTGATAAATATTTTTAATAGGCTATAAAATCATAAGTCAATCAAGCTACACAATACACATGTGACAAGAATTGCTCAAAAATACCATTTTCAGAAAAAAATGATGTTAGTGTATGTTGAAGGCCTTCCCTTAACCCATTTAGTCACAATTTTTGAGAATATGCATTTTACTAGACCTCTATAACACAAACTTTATGCCTCCTTTTGATTAAATTGGGTTTTATGCAGCATTGTCAGAACTGCACTATAATTCAGTTGTTTTAATGTGTTATACCTACTGTACCAGTCACTGTTGTAAGTATTAACATTTTCAACCTCTTACATTTTCAGGAGGATGTATGTTAACTGATCTGGTGATATGACTAATATATTTCAATTAAAACAATTTATTTTTCATTAAAAAGTTGAATTTCTTGGCCAAAGACTACAACACTTTTAGACCTTTTTGAAATAATAAAACACACACACACACACACACACACACACACACACACACACACAGTCACAATTGTAAGCAGTGGGACATAATAATAATAATAATAATAATAATTCCTTACATTTATATAGCGCTTTTCTGGGCACTCAAAGCGCTTTACACAGTGGGGGGAATCTCCTCATCTACCACCAGTGTGCAGCATCCACCTGGATGACGCGACGGCAGCCATTTTGCGCCAGACCGCACACCACACACCAGCTGATTGGTGGAGAGGAGACAGTGATGCAGCCAATTGAATATGGGGATGGTTAGGAGGCCAGGATGGACAAAGGCCAGTGGGCAGATTTGGCCAGGATGCCGGGGTTAAACCCCTACTCTTTTCGAAGGACATCCTGGGATTTTTAACGACCACAGAGAGTCGGGACCTCGGTTTAACGTCTCATCCGAAAGACGGTGGTTTAATACCATGTTTTCACCATCAAAATCATACACTTAAGTTTAAGCATACATTAAAAAGCATTAATTTTAAAATGTGATGACACAATTATGTGCTGTAATCTCCATTTCCATCTCAGGAAATGACATCAGCAAACTGCATTTGAATGCCATACAAAGCTGTTTACAAACGCAAAACAGAGCATGTCTTCTTCAGCTAGATAAATCATGTCTGTATTTCAGTATGTCCTCCTCCTCTCAGAGATCACATGTAGGTTTAATTAAACCCAATTAAATTATTAAATTAAACCATTAATAAAAACAGACATTTGTTTTGCTTAATCTAAGCAGCTGTTCTGGGAGTAACTTTAGAGTAATGTGTCGAGTAACTTTAAGGTCAGCAGGCTTTGGTCAAGGCAGAGGGCAAAACTTCATATCTCCCCTGCAATGTGACTGATCTACAATCCTGGAATTCTATCCATTGGTACCAAAAAAAAAAAAAAAGATGGTAAAGCCCCATCTAGACTGCTCTATATGAGCTCAGCTGGCAGCTTTAATTTAGATTCCAACAATCCTCAAATGACTTTACAGTGGACAGAACCCAGCTCTATAACCTAAAACTGAGCAACACAAAGCCGATTCACGCTGCGCCTACTGGGACACATTTTCACATTTTGTGATTTATGTTTTTTTTTCTCATATATTTGTGCTTTGAATTACATTATGGGTCCTTGATCTATCCTCCAACTAACTAACTTTTGATGTTGAGAAAATGAAAAAAGTACTTTTATTGACATTAATATATTTATAAATTTACACGGTATAATAAACTACAAATACATTTTCTGTTCGGCTTCTCTGAATGAAAAATGTTTGTTAAATTTGTTAAATTTTCAAAACCAAAGTTGATTTCTACAGAACAGAGTTCAATATCCCATGATGCAACTTCTAACCTTAAACAGAAAAAAACGTGATTCACAAAATACCTGCAGCTTACACTGGAAATCTTTCATATGGTGGGGGTTTGCCTGGATTAACATCTGTGTTGATCCTGGAACATCATTTTTGTTCGAAAATGTAATCCAAACGTATTTCCTGAAGTTCACCACACATCCAGAGAAGAAATGTAACCATCTCAACCCCCCAAAACCCCTCTTTTAAGACGTTTGAAAAGTAATGGTAGCGTGAGTTTGTGTTTGACATGCAGATTTGCAACAGTGGATGGTGCTATTGAGCTGCAATAATGACTTTTTCAGCATTTAAACCGTACGGAATAACCACAATACATATAATAAATTGCATTTTACTATATTACTTGAAGATATGAACCCAGAAGGATATTAAAAAATATCTACCAGGTTTGGTATGAATCTGTTTTTACAATATATTTGGTATTCTGATTGCTGTTCAAGTAGGCCTACAAATCAAGCAAAGAGCGCAGATATTGTTGCTCCACCTACGGAAATGACCTCAGCAAGGTGTAACTAAAGATTATTGTAAAAAGATTTTTTGCATAATTGTGTAAAGAGCTTGCGGGAAACTCACTTCGTGAACATAACAGTATCATCATATATATATATATAACCGAATGAGCAATGTTCATAAACTTGTGCAGTGTTTTACTCTTTATAATCCATGGTAAGTGAACATAAAGGGAGATAAATTTGTCGAATATAATACAGTAGGTCAATCTGTTAATAAATCATAAATATGATTTAAAATTCTCATTTTAAACTTATTTCCTTTCAGGGGTGGAAGGTTTGAGTTTAATTCAATCTCAGAAGGTGTTTGTGAAGCTGACAGGTAAAACTGTGTCGTTCAAATGTGAAGTATTCGGATTAGGCTCTACAAATTTTGTCCACTGGTATCATAAAAAAGATGGTGAAACGCTTAAAAGACTACTATATATTAGCTACACTGGGACAGCTACAGGTGAAGCAGCAGACTATGTTTCTGAAAAGAATGGAAATTCCTATGGCATAAAGCTGAAAGAAATAAAGGAGGAACACGCTGGCATGTATTACTGTGCAGCCTGGGATGGCAGCCACAGTGAGAGAAAACGTTGACATCACTGACATAAACCAGACACTGCAAAATCATTACCAAAATCTAACAGGTACTAACCACATTTATTACACTTACGCGTCTGATGGATGCTTTCAGAGGAGAGCAACAAAACACTGCAGATTGCAAAAACACAGCAAAAACTGCTAAACAGGTTAAAGTGACAGTCCTGAAATGTAGTGGAAACAGCATATACAAGCCTTTTCTCACTGTCAGCAATTCATAGCGCAGTCCAAAAGAACAGCAAGTCGAATAATAACACTAAGGCTATTGATGCCAAGACGATTATTTTGTTGCTTTTATTGGGTTTTATGGAGGACAACAACATAGAAATAAATGAGCAAAAAAAACTAAACAAATGGAGAAGTGTTAGTTGGTAGGACAGCATTTTATATATTCAGAAGCTTTCATCACAATATATGATATTATCCCGATATTGACATATGTTGGATTAAATTTATTGTACATAAATGTTTTGTGTGGCAGCACAGTGGCTCAATGGTTAGCACTGTAACCTCACAGCAAGAAGGTCGCTGGTTCGAGTCCTGGCTGGATCAGTTGGCATTTCTGTGTGGAGTTTGCATGTTCTCCCTGTGTTCGCATGGGTTTCCTCTGGGTAACTCGGTCTGCCCCATGGTCCAAAGACATGCGTTATAGGTTAGTTGAATAAATTAAATTGGGCATAGTGTGTGTGTGTGAATGTGTTAGTGTATAGGTGTTTCCCAGTACTAGGTTGCAGCTGGAAGGGCATCCGCTGCATAAAACAAATGCCTAAATAGTTGGTTCATTCCGCTGTGGTGACCCCTGATAAATAAGGGACTAAGTCTAAGGAAAACGAATTAATGTTTAAACACATTCCAGGCGATAATAATAAGTATCACTTTATAATACGGTCTCATTACTAATGTTAGTTATGAGAGATGGTTTGCATAAAAATAATTTTATTTAGTTGAACAAACAAAAAGAAGGTGCTTTGAAGAAGGTTAGAAAAGGGTAGGCACTGACTTCCATAGTAGGACAAACAAATACTCTGGAAATCAACTGTTACCGTTTTCCAATTGTTTTTTTTTTTCTATATCATTTCTGTATCCTTTTAATACATTAACTAAGATCAACAGATCAAAAACTGCAAATTTCACAGAAGTTGGGGGTAATTTTTTGTTAAAAATATATATATATATTTATATATATATATAGCTCCATTCAAAAAAACAGTTATGAATTAACACTGCCTAAGATTACTAAAGTATTTTTTATCGTAAGGGTATTTTCATTAAATAATGTTAACAAATGGAGCCTCATTGTAAATTGTAAACAAACAGTAGGCTTATACAAAAAAAAAATCCTTCAACATCTCAGGCATGGGGCTGCATGGTGGCGCAGTGGGTAGCATGTTAGCCTCACAGCAAGAAGGTCGCTGTTTAGAGCCTCGGCTGGGTCAGTTGGCGTTTTATGTGTGGAGTTTGCATGTTCTCCCATGTGTTGGCGTGGGTTTCCTCCGTGTGCTTCGGTTTCCCCCACAAGTCCAAAGGTGTAAGTGGCTAAACTGTTCGTAGTGTATGTGTGTAAATAAGTGTGTATGGTTTCCCAGTGATGGGTTGCAGCTGGAAGGGTATCCGCTGTGTAAAACATATGCTGGATAAGTAGGCAGTTAATAATGCTGTGGCGACTCCAGATTAAATAAAGGGACTCAGCCGAAAAGAAAAGGATTGAATAAATCTCAGGCATGTTGTAGATCAAGGGTGTCAAAGTCAGTTCCTGGAGGGCAGCAGCTCTGCATAATTTAGTTCCAACCCTGCTTCAACACGCTTACCTGTAGGCTTCAAACAAGCCTGAAGGACTCAATGATCATGTGTGTTTAATTCGATTTGGAAATAAACTGTGCAGAGCTTCGGCCCTCCAAAACTGAGTTTGACACCTTTGACACCTGTGATGCAGATCAAGAAAATGTCTAAATATTATGTTTAAAACTAAACAGCCTATTACATCTTCAAGCATTTGGTATTAAAAACTACTGCAAATACATCAATCTGAATAACCAGGGCACTCTAAAAGTTTGAATAATAAACATTTATTTACAAAGTAGTGAAAGGGGTACAAAACTATAGCATGTATAAGAAATATGATCATGTCATTTGTAAGTTAAGGTATGAAAAAAAATGATAATAAAAAATTGAAACAGAAACTTTCCAGACCAAAGCAGAGGAAATATAAGCCATTATAGATTGAAAATTACATAGAACCTGCAGATATTCACTATATTCACACAAAAGACACTGAAGAGGATTCTGTACATTAACAAAGGGGATGGAATCAAATCATAAAACATGAAGCTAGTGTTTTTGAACCAAGCTGTATATATTAATGTGTTTACAACATCTTGTTAATGAATGCTTCACCATACTGCTAACTACAATCAACCAATAAATAAATACTGTAGTGTACTTTAATTTTTACTACAGTAAACTGTGGTTTATTGTAGTGTTATATGCATTATAGTTGCAGAAAACTAAAGCTTTGTATAATTTGTTTATATTACAATAGTTGTTGCATTACTATAACAAGGAGCAACTGCTAAATTACCACAACAGTTTAATTCAAGTACTATAGTATGGTTCAAAAACATTGTCATATTTTCTATAAATTATTATAGTATTTTTATATGGGCTGAAGGTCAGAATCATTTGAACGCACTTGAGCAATCAAAATGAGCAATAAAAAACAATAAAGTTTCTATTTTCACCTGGAATGTTACTATGACAAATTAGGCAGCATTAAGACGAGTATCTCACACTCTCAATAAATTACTGCAAAAGTGGAACTTTAAAGATAGTAACTTGTAGAGCGGAACATCAGACATCAAATAATGTCATCCACATTCAATTAAATGAATATTTTTAATACATAAAGTCTAGAGCAGTGATGTACTCAACTCTGTTCCTGGAGATCGACCTTCCTGCAAAGTTCAGCTCCAACCCTGATCAAACACACCTGAACCAATTAAATAGGACCTGAACAGCACTTGATAATTACAGTTAGGTGTGTTTGATATGGGTTGCAACTGAAATCTGCAGGGAGGTCGATCTCCAGGAACAGGGTTGGTCACACCTGATATAGAGTATGAAGCATATGCATGTAAATTAAATAATTCTTGACAGAATATTTTGCGTAGTATTGTTAGTCTACATTTAAGGTTTTACGTGCACTTAGTTAAAAAAGTAAAAACTAAAGAGTAAATTAAACAGGACACATTTCAATATACTGAGCGAAAAACAACTATGAACATATAGTTAAAGAAAATTCATTAAAATAATACTGGAGGACACAGTAAGCACATTGTCACATCTAAATAATGAACCACAACAGGAAACTGACTATGATAAACCTGCTGTCAGTCATCTGCTCTTCTTCATAAAGACAGAAGTTCTGCAGACGCTCTCTGCCAGCATGAGTCTTCAAATGCTCTTCTGCTTTTTCTTTCTTTTTAACTTTTATGCAGGTAACGCTTTCACCCACTCTCCAAATTTCCAAATACCAAATTCATTACATTTACATTGATGGGGCATACATATTTTGTTTGCAGTTGAAGGACAAGTGACGCTGCGACAGAAAATATCCTCAACCAAATCTCAGGACAAGACTGTTGTCATAGACTGTGATTACCCTTCAGACTGCCGCAGCTACATTCACTGGTACCAACTAAAAGGACAAACCTTAAAGAGAATATTATATGCACAAATTTCAGGAGGAGAACCAGCCAAAGATGCTGGCTTTGAGTTGTTTAAAATAGACCGTAAACAGTCAAATATTGCTCTGAAAATACCTGAACTGAAAACAGAGCATTCAGCAGTCTATTACTGTGCTTGTTGGGTCTCGGGCGGCACAGCAGTAAAAAATACAGAAACACTAAACAAAAACTTGACAGGGCTCCTTTCTTCATCAGAAACCACACATCTTTTTATACCGACATGAAAACATCTGCTAAACAGTGAACTAAATGTGGTGAATTGGATCAGCTAAATTGTCCGTAGTGTGTGTGAATGAACGTGTATGGCTGTTTCCCAATACTGGGGGGCATTTGCTGCGTAAAACATTTGCTGGAACAGTTGGCGGTTCATTTCGCTGTGACAACCTTTAAGACAGAGACCAAATTGAAGGGAAATGAATGTCTGAATATCACATTCGCTACAACTAGTGTTTGTTGATCTTTCGTAGAGAGAAAATAGGGATTTCAAATAGGTAATGAAAGAAGTTCTGATAAGGGTTTGTGGAACCGACAAATCTGCAGCTGCGAGTTAGAGTTCTTCAATAGTATCTGACTGTAGACTTAAATATGCAAACTGAGACACCATCTCAGATATGTAATCTTAGACACAATGCACTCAACAGAGCTAGTTATGTCAATGTAAGGGTTAGGGTTAGGGGCGGGATTAGGTGTGCATCTTAATTAGAATTGCATGTAGCTCAGCTTGCATCTGCACCCAGTCTGCAGCTTGACCCTTCTCGAGTGTTGCTATCATGTAAACATGGATCAAAATGACTTGATACAAAACACTGGTTTAATGTCTTACAATTAATTTATCTTTAATGTATAGAGCATGACATATATCACTGTAATCCCACTGGATTACTATTAAAAAAAGGTAAAAGAGTCAATTATAAAATAGGCATGTCAAGCAAATTTAAGAAAATGAAAAGTTAACTTTACAATTTAGTACAATACACAAGTTTAGCTTATTAGAAATGTAGGTCCCACTTTATATTAAGTGGCCTTAACTACTATGTACTTACATTAAAAAATAAATACAATGTACTTACTGTGTTTATAATGTATTTGAGAACACTTGTGGTGCTTTTGAGTTGGGATAGAGGTTGGGTTATGGACAAGTTTGGTGGCTTGGGTAGGTTTAAGGGTGGGTTAAGGTGTAAGGGATGGTCAACAGTGTATTTACAAATGTAATTACAAAAGTTAATTACAGATGTAATTACATAAATGTATTTAATCAAGCATAAGTACATAGTAAATACATGTATTTACACAATAAGTACATTGTAACAAACTATTGGATCCTGTGTAAGTACTTATTAGTTATGGCCACTTAATATAAAGTGGGACCGAAATGTAATTGTAGTACATATTCAGTATTATGTTAAACATTTCATTATTTTATGCAAATCAAACAACAAGATCATAAACTATCAGATTATCTCATTCTATATGTTATTTAAAAAGCCAAGGTCTATTTGTCTTTTTATAAAAGGGGTACAAACATACAGTTGAAATCAGAATTTTTAGTACTCCTGTTTAACAAAATGTTATTATGAGGTTTTGAGTTCATAAAATCAGAAAGGAAAACAATAAATCATTTTGTTTTGATAATCGCCAAGCTGGAAAAGCAGCATTCAGCGATGTATTACTGCTCTTGCTGGAACTGGAACACAGGCAGCACAGTAAATACAACTAAATGAAGCCCTGCACAAAAAACAGTTCAAGGTTTCCTGTCTTTATCAGAAACCACAAACGTTTCTCTTAATTTTTTTTTGTCACATTCCTTCCAGTGCACAGCGGAGCAGTGTAGGCAATAGTGGATGAGGGTCGATTTCAGATAAAGCTTATATTTGGGGGTTGAACATACCATTACCCCTCCCCCACACTAAACTCGAAACCTATCAGTAGTGGTGTAAAACTTTGGTAGGAGTAAAAATTCAGCACAGCACCCAAAACTGACTATATTATAAACCTGCTGTCAGTCATCTGCTCTTCTTCACCACAGAATGAAGCCAGATGCTCTGCAGATGCTCTCTGCCAGCATGAGCCTTCAAATGATCTTGTTTTTCTTTCTTTTATATAGAGGTATGTTTTTTACCCATGTTGAATAAGTGTGTACAATGTCACAAAAAGCAAATATAACAAACTTCATTCAATTTATTTGTGGTGCTTTTATATTTTGTTTTCAATAATGCTGAGTTTTCTTGCAGTTGATGGACAAGCGATGCTGCGACAGAAAATATCCTCAACCAAATCTCAGGACAAGACTGTTGTCATAGACTGTGATTACCCTTCAGACTGTTATAGGTACATCCACTGGTACCAACTAAAAGGACAAACCTTAAAGAGAATATTATATGCACAAATTTCAGGAGGAGAACCAGCCAGAGATGCTGGTTTTGAATTGTTTAAAATAGACCGTAAACAGTCAAATATTGCTCTGAAAATACCTGAACTGAAAACAGAGCATTCAGCAGTCTATTACTGTGCTTGTTGGGATAGATCAGCTGTCACAGCAGTTAAAAATACAGAAACACTGAACAAAAACTTGACAGGGCTCCTTTCCTCCTCAGAAACCACAAGATTTTTTTATTACTACACTGTGGCATAAAGGCTGACATAGACAGCCTCTGCCAAACACCAAAACAAATAGAATAAAGAATTCAGTCGTAATTCATTCCCACCAAAGAGTGCTTATAGATCCTCTTTATAAAAGAGAAAATCTAGAATTAAACACCAAACTTTTAGTAAAAAGTTGAATGGGCGGGTTGTCAGCTCAATCATATTTAGGGTTAATAATATATATATACACACACACACACACACACACACACACACACACACATTTTTGGCATTTTGGCACACTCTAAAATACAAATTCTGAGTGTAAAGCCAATGTTCACTCAACGGCTAAAAATACCCATAGTGCATTTTGAGTTCACGCACCATATAAGTTTTTTAGTCTGACCACAGGTAGCCAGTGGAATCGGGTCAGTTGCGGCTGACTCTTGTACAGACATCAGCTTGCCAGTAGTGAACAAGCGCTGGCGAAGTTTCTATTTGCTAGAATTGGGATGACTTTAGTTATGTATATCTGGCCTGATTGTAACTGGAAAATGGCAAATTTTACTGTATATGGTTCGACTATGGGCCACAACATTTTAGTGATCCAGGAAGATGGCAATCAAGGCATAATTCTATCAGTAAAACTATTATAATTGACTCATCCCTCACTTGTTCCATATATGTTTGCCTTTTTTGCTTTGTTGAACACTGTTAAACATTTATATTTTGAAGAAATCTGGAAACCTGGCTGTAAGCATTGACATCCAAAATAGGATAAACAAATACTATGACGGTCAATGGTTACAGTTGTTTCTTTAGTGTTCAACAGAATAAAGAAACTAGGAATTAAGAATTGAGGGCGAGTAAATAGTGAGTACATTTTCATTTTTGGGTGAACTATCCCTTTATCCACTTTTGCAGCCCCTACTGGCAGGAGTGTGATATGACACCGTGCAGAGAACTATTGCTGAATCTCTTCACAACACAGGTAAATTAATAGTGTTTTAGCACTTCAGTGGTGAAAATCAAAATTCATAGCACTTTTTACTTCCTTATATACTATGTTAAAAAATTATGCATGAAAATTATAAAATGATATACAAGAAGCAGGTACAGACTCTCTTTTACACAAGCCACATCTTTTTGTTCAGGAACATATGACTGTGGAGACAGGAAAATCTTTGGTTCGGGTACAAGACTTATTGTGACAGGTAAGAAGAAAAATTCACATGAATAATGTGCTTTGCCGATTTTACAAGTTATAACTTTCATTTATTAAAATGTATTATGTAATTCGTCTGGCAAAAAGGGCTCATCTTAAAGCTGTCCTAAAAAGATCCAAACAACTGCATCTTGCTTAATTAGTCCACTTGTTATTGTAAAACATGATAAATTAAGTCTTAATTCACATGAAAAAGCTCATCTTATTATGTGGAACACAAAATAAGATATTTTGAAAGTGATATTCTGTCTATACAATAAAATGTAAACTGATTTGGATCTCACTTGCTAAAAAAAATCTCAGATTACAAAAATATACAAAGAATTTGAGAATATAGGTCATGATATACATAAGACTGAAGTAGTGATGTTAAATATTTTGCGATCTGGGAAATGATAAAATGTTGAAATATATTAAATAAATAAATATTAAATAAAAAAAGAACTCATTTGGAGTGATACATTTCACGTATCTGCCCTGTTTTCTGTTTATTTCTTCTTGTTTCCCTTGAACAGAACAATCTTCAAAATATTGCTTGTAAATCATGTTTTAAATGATAATAATATAATAATATTAATACAATATTAATATTAATTATGTGTGAACTGAACCTTTAAAAAAAGCATTGGAACTTAGGAACCATCTAAGTACTTTTATTGCAAAAATAATATCTACTATATCCTATATCAATAGAACAGAAATTTTTCTGCCCATTCATCTTACTGATTGCTTGAAAAAGCCTATACATTCAACTTTTTACTAAAAGTTTGGTGTTTAATTCTAGATTTTCTCTTTTATAAAGAGGATCAATAAGCACTCTTTGGTGGGAATGAATTAGGACCGTAATCAAGTCTATTTGTTTTAGTGTTTGGCAGAGGCTGTCTATGTCAACCTTCATACCACAGTGTAGTAATAAAAGAAACAACATCAATTATTTATCATGCATGTGGAATCTACATTGTTAAGAATTATTTGTAATAGACCTAATCTGAGTGGGCAGCTACTACATCAAACGATTTGGATCTGGAACACGTCTGATAGTAACCGGTAGGAAATAATATAATTTTATTACTTATGAGTGGAACACAAAGAAAGATGCATGAAAATAATGAAATTAAAAAAGGTTTCAGTGTTGTTTTGGATCCCAGTGACATTTCAACTGAAAAAAAAAATCTGTTCTGTTCCTCAGAAAGACAGAAAAATGGCACAGGTTTGAACAAATGTGAGTGTATTAAGTGAATTGTCCTTTTAAAATTGTGTTAATCCTCAATTATCTATTGTACAAATCGATTTTACATTATTCAGAAGTATTTGTAATAGACTTTATCTGAGTGGGCTGGATCAAAAGATTTGGATCTGGAACACGGCTGATAGTAACTGGTAAGAAATATTATATGAAATTCCCAAAATTCATAATGGTGTAATTTCCAAGTGATGACTTCTCTATTTTGTGGGACGCAAAAGAAGACAGTTTGTTAGATTTTGATATTCGAAAAGAAGAACTGTTGAAATATTTGTACAAATATCTTCTATGTTTGTTATACAAGTTTGGAGAGTGAATTTTGGGTGAACTACATCTTTGAAGTAATGCAGACCATCAGAAGGATTGGTCTGAATTAATTATCAGACTAATAGATTTTTAATTATTCAGAGGTATTTGTAATATATTCAATCTGAGTGGGCGACTGGATCAAAAGATTTGGATCTGGAACACGCCTGATAGTAACCGGTAGGAAATAATATAATAATGTCTTTAAAATCATAATTTACGATGCAATAACATTTTGGTCAAAGCAAAATTAAAAATGGTTTGCTAGATAAAGAAAAATAGTTTTGCATATTTTTAAAATTACTGGGGGTCCAATGTTGTTTTTCACAAATTGTACATTCAATTTTAAACCAAGTTACTTGTGGAATTTATCTGGCAACAGTTTTTTTTAAGTAAGCTATCCTTAAAGATCTAAGCAATTCCATCCTGCTAAATTAATGCACTTGATAATATAATAAAGTATAAAATAAGTTGTAGTTTACATACATGTAAAAGGTCTATCATGATTTACTCACTTGGATATTATTATATACAGTTTCAAATGTGGAATTTAACATCAGATATTTTTATGATGCTATGTCCATATATAATGAAATTCAGAAGGATTCAGTGTAAGTTTGAGCAGTTTCAAAATGTTCTTTGTGATCCTCAGAAAAATAGAAAGCCCTTTTTTGCATTGACCCTCAGGTGCCATGTTATGTGACAAGCAAGGTTTTTCATAATTTAGAAAATTTCTGTTTTTGTGAATTAATATGAGCAGAATGAAAGAAGATATATTGCTAGATACATATAAAGATACAGATAAAAATTTTCATGTAGTGTAATTTAAAGATGTTTAGTACTGTTTGGATTCATAGTGACTTCCACGCTGAAAAACATGATTCAGATTTGCTAAATATTTTTAAGGTAAGTGGTTGCAAACAATTTACATGGGCTGAATTTAAACAGACAAATTAAATATAGTAATGTTCAACTTAATTTGTTTAAATTCAGCTTAGAAATTGCTTGCAGCCATTTGCAATGAACAATTTCTTTCAGTGCACATTGAAAGACAAAAACAGATGAATAATATATTTTTAAAATTGTTTTTACAAAAATATAGCCACCCAGGCTTAGATCAAATTAATATATATATATATATATATATATATATATATATATATATATATATATATATATATATATATATATATATATATATATATATATATATATATATATATTTTTTTTTTTTTTTTTTTTTTTTGGATAAACTGCAGCTTTAAATTTAAGTCATAAGAAAATGTGATCTAAATCCATTGTAAGTTTTGCTTTATTCAGAAGTATTTGCAACAGACTTAATCTGAGTGGGCAACCTTATCAAAAGATTCGGATCTGGAACGCGCCTTATAGTAACCGGTAGGAAATAATCTAATTGTTTCTTCAAATTCATATGATTATAATTTTCAATTCAAGACTTTCGTCTGTGGAACACACAGAAAAAGATGTTTAGATGCAAAAACCTGAGTGCAATCTGACATTTTTATCTAAAATGAGCATTTTTCTCAGGCTGTTGTGTGTAGTTTCAGTAACTTTACTCTTAGTGCAAAAATATGTTATTTTCATTGCCTTTAAAGTAAAATAACTGAACATAAAAATAAGAGGCTCAGGAAAAACACAAATTTTGGAGGGAAATTTCAGGAATTTAGAGGATTTTGCATCTAAACTCTTCACTATTTTGTTGGACAGAGATAAAATGTATATCATAAGTTATGAAATTCATAGGGGTTCAGTGTTGTTTAGAATCCAAATGACTTTTACTGAACAATTTTTAAAATATGCATTCCCCAGAAAGAAAAAAAAAGCTGTTTGAAACAACATGAGAGTGAAATATGTTTGAAGTCTCTATTTTAAATAGTGTAGACCTTCAGGAATGGTTTTCTTGATCAATTACATATCATGCAAGTTAGCTTAACATTATGCAGAAGAATTTGTAATTGAATTAATCTGAGTGGTCTACAACTACGATATCAAAAGATTTGGATCTGGAACACGGCTGATAGTAACCGGTAGGAAAAAAAACATCATCATTTCTTCATCAATTGACAAAGCTAAAAATGTGTTTTCCATATAGTGACATTTAAAGGGGTTCAGTGTTGTTTCATTTCATACCAAATATGTGTAAAATTCAACTCACAATGAAGAAATTCTAGTACACTTGTAATGTACACATGTAATGTTGATTTATTAGTGCGCTGGTTAATACAAAACATGCTAAATAACATGGTAAATGTCATCATTTAATCACTAAATAAATTCCAAACTTGTTCTATTTTCATTAATCAACCACAAAATATATTATTTTGTTTTATCCATGTAGTGATGTTGAAAAGGTTTCAGTGTTGTTTCAGACTTCAAAAACATATTTTACGTTCCTCATAACGAAAGAAAGAAAGAAAGAAAGAAAGACGTTCAGGTTTAAAAACAATGTGAGGGTGAAATAAACATGCATTTAAAATATCACAAATAGGAAAATAGAAATGCTGGAAAATTATATTTTGTTCAGTAGTATTATAGACTTTATCTGTGGGCTATATCAAAAGATTTGGCTCTGGAACACGGCTGATTGTAACCAGTAGCAAAAAATATATCATTTATATAAATTCATATTGTATAATGTAATTACATTTGCAAGTGTGAAAGCCTTCTTCTTCAACAAAACAGAGGATAATTTTGCTTGATAAAGATACGATTTGGTCACACTTTATTTTTTTTTGAGTATGTCTTTAAATATGCATAATTAATTGTAATTAATACAGTAGGTACATGGAACATATGTAAAAAGGACACCTTAAAAAAAGTGTTATCAAAGATTTTTCCATGTAAGGACTTTCAAAGGAGATCAGGGTTGTTTTTGGACTTCCACATTTAAAAAAAAATCCTTTAAAATGCCTTTTGTTTTGTACAGAGAGACATACAAGTTTGAAAGAAATAATATATATCACTGGACGAAATTGGAAAAATCTAATATTGTGATATGTTATTTTTCTGCAAAAAATATTAGATAGATAGTTGAATAGCTCTATTTGATGGTTTTCTGGGGTATCCAGTACAGTATTCAGGTACAGCAATTGAATTATCACAAACCAAAAAAAAAAGCTTCTCTTTGTCTCATTTCTATCTGCCAGTGTGGTAAGAATAAATAATCTTATTTTCACTTTGAAATGTAGATTTTTGGACTAGAAACAAGACAAAAAATTATTAGTAAATTTTTGTTGTTGTTGCAAACATTGTATAAATTCCATATAAATGCAGTGATTCTGTTGTTCCTGGTCAACAATAGTCCAGACTTAACATTGCATACAGTATATATATATATATATATATATATATATATATATATATATATATATATATATATATATATATATATATATATATATACATATATATATGAAGTCAGAATGATTAGCCACCCCTTTGAATTTTTTTTCTTTTTTAAATATTTCCCAAATATTGTTTAATAGAGAAAGAAAATTGAAATTTTCACAGTGTGTCTGATAGTATTTTCTCTTGTGGAGGAAGTCTTATTTGCAGTTATAAATTTTTTAAATTCAAAGATATTTAAAACACAATTGAAGTCAGAATTATTAGCCCCTCTGTATTTCCCCCAATTTCTGTTAAATGGAGATAAGGTTTATTCAACACATTTCTAAACATAATAGTTTTAATAACTCATATCTAATAACTGATTTATTTTATCTTTGCCATGATGACAGTAAATAATATTTTACTAGATAGTAAGACACTAGTACACTAGTATTTAGCTTAAAGTGACATTTTAAGACTTAACTAGGTTAATTAGGTTATCTAGGCATGCTAGGGTAATTAGGCAAATTATTGTATAACAATGGTTTGTTCTGTAGACTATCGAAAAAATGTATCGCTAAAGGGGACTAATAATGACCTTAAAAAGTTTTTTGAACAATTAAAAACTGCTTTTATTCTAGTCGAAATAAAAAACAAATAAGACTTTCTCCATTAAAAATATTATTGTAAATACTGTGAAAAAT
Organism: Danio rerio; assembly: GCF_052040795.2. Taxonomy (NCBI): domain Eukaryota; kingdom Metazoa; phylum Chordata; class Actinopteri; order Cypriniformes; family Danionidae; genus Danio; species Danio rerio. Next base: position 35,218,568 of record NC_141022.1, on the reverse strand, counting down.
CCCTTGTTATGTTAAACATCATTGGGGAAATATTAAAAATAAAAAAAAAATTAAAAGGGGGGCTAATAATTCTGACTTCAACTGTATATGTATTGGTTGCACTAGATCTTTAAAATAAAGTACACTATCAGGAAGAGAGATCTTAATCAATAATAGACGCTCAGGAAAAAAAATGTACTACAAATAATCGGAGAGTGTTAATCATTATATTTGGCTCTGGATCGTGGCTGATTGTAACCAATAATAAGCATTGTTCAACTTTCTTCATAAAGAATGTTCTGAAAATAATGCAATAATTCTCTGTTTGCTCATTTATCAATGAATATTTGCTTGTTCTTTAATGAAGACTGAAACTATGTTTGATGTGTTTGTTTTAAGAACCTGGGAAGGACAGTGTTGTGACACCAAAGCTTTCAGGATATCTGAATAAGGCAAATGAGAAGCCGGCGGCATTGTGCCAGGCCAAAGACATGTTTCCTGACCTGGTGTCATTCAAATGGGAAAAGAAAAGCAGTAGTGGTGGCTGGACCGAAGTATCAAATGACCAGATTGTGGAGCACAGCCACAATGAAGACCCAGTTACAAGTATGGTGATATTAAACACACCCGAAGACAACATCTACAGATGCACTGTTACTCATGAAGGAAGCAAAGACCCCCAACAAATTGAAATAAAAAAGAAAGGTAATTTGAAGAAAGTCTTGTGTGCCACATTCAAAGCTGACACGCTCAAGACAGAAAGAGTTCCCTTTATACAACTATTATTACTTTTTATTATAAATGACAACCCACTAAATCAAAGAATTAATAAATTAGTTAAAAACGAGGACTAAAAATCTTGTTTCATTCTATAAACATCTGATAACATTTCTAATATAAGTGTTAAAAGATACAGCGCTCAGAAAATATAAGTACACTCCAGACAAATCTCTCATTTAGATTAATATTTTCTATATGAAGCTTTACAATATTATATTTGTGCATATATATTAGATTAGTCAGTACTGAAGCAAATCTGTAGCTAATCTAAAATAATAATTCATGCTAACAATCCAAAATTTGTACACCTAAATGTATATACTTGGGGAAAATATGATATTTAATAATTAAAAAGAGCAAAAATCAAGAGAAACAAAAAAAGTATAAATTTTTTCCAATATTTTGCATGAATGTAAATGTATTATTATTTTTATGATGTTTGATGTCTAAAATATTGTTTTAATAAATATATTGGTTTCTTAAATCTGTTTTGTTCAAATGCACTATATTCACTGAGAAATGGATAAAACTATTAATTTTCAAAATGGGGTGTACTCATTTATGCTGAACACTGTATATACGATTCATGCGAGGAAAATATTTTTTTTGCTAGTAGCAGCGGTTGCCGCTTTCACTTTAATAGTTCTTTGAACAGATAACTAATGAGCCTTTGAGCTGAAGTTGAAGTTGTCTGCGTGATGATCCTTTCATTATCACACATGGCATGTTTTTCACCTGCTTTCTTTAGCGTTCAGTTTTTTTTTTTTTCATTTATGGTTGAATTATCATCTTTTACAATAACATTATTTATATAGTTTATATTTAATATAATATCGCCTATATTTCATAGGCGATTAACTTCCCATATATGTATAGTTAACTGGTGATCTGGGAGCTTTAGCCTGGACAAACTACTGTGCATACTTTAAGATAAATGACAATAATTCTTTATAAAATATATATTTTTTTAAAGAAAGGTTTTGTTAAATACAAAGGGCAGTTTGTCTTTTTTAATTTAAGTGGCAACACTTCACAATAAGGTTCATTATTTAATGCATTTACTAACATGAACTAATTATGAACAACACTTGTACAGCATTTCTTAACCATAATTGAACATTTACTAATGCATTAATAACATCCAAGTACATGCTTGTTAACATTAGTTAATGCACCATGAACTAACAATGAACTACTGTATTTTCATTAACTAACGTTAACTAACATGAACAAATACAGTAGTAAATGTATTGTTCATTGTTTGTTCATCTTAGTAAATGCATTAATTAACATTAACTAATGAACCTTATTGTAAAGTGTGTACACACACACACACACACACACACAGGATATAAATGCAGGGCCTGATATTAACCTAAATAAAAAAACATATTATTTTATTAACTTTTTTGATCCACTGCAAATATTGAAGTGTTTTGTGTGTGTGTCCATATGGAATTTGTTATCCCTTTTCAAGTGTTTCCCAAGGGATGTTTAACAGACCAAGAAAATGTTCACAGTATTTACTATAATATTTGTTGTGTTCTGGATTAAGTCTTGTTTCTATTAGTTTGACTGGAATAAAAGCAGGTTTACAATCTTTAAAAATTATTTTAACGTGAATAGAGGGCTAATAATTTTGACTTCAAATGCATGTGAATTTTTATTCCTTAAGAAAACTGACATTTAATGGAGAGGATATTTCAACCCATTTTTAAACATAATCGTTTTAACAAACTATTTTGTCTTTACTTTGTCTTTAGCATCACAACAGCATTTAATATTTGTATGAGTTAATTTGTAAGACACTAATATTACATTTAAAGTGTAATTTTAAGGTTTAACTGGGTCAATATAGGTTAATTAGCCAAGATAGGTCAATTAGGCAAGTCAGTTTGTTTTATAGACAACTGTAAAAACATAAGATAGCTATTAATTTTGACCTTGAATATTAAACTATTTTTTTTTATTCCAGCCAAACTAAAAGAAATAAGACATTCTTTAATACACTAGAAAATACTGTGAAATATCCTCGCTCTTATAAAGAGCACAATACAAATATTTGATAAAGAATTCAAATTTTACAGGAATATAACTATAAAATCTAATAAATATAAAATATATAGAAAAGGATTAAACATTTTTGTGACTTTATTGCTATATTTTAGATGAAAAGCCGTCTGTAATTAAACCCAGTGGTGGTCCTGACCCAACATGCCCACCAAGCACTGAGACCCCGATATCACAAGAATCAGGTAAATAAATCATTTCTAGCTTTCACAACCAAATTTCAGGCAAACTTTTAAATGACGCATTGCATAATATATCAGTTTTAATCAGAGTAAATTTAGTCATTTAACCTATTAGAGTCTGTGCTGAACTTCACTTAGCAGATCCAAGCACACAGTATCTCAATGGAGCGTAAAAGTAATGAACGAATTTGTTTTGCATATGTTTTATATATAACTTAAAATATGTATGTTGATCAGCCTATCTTCCTATGATTATCAGTATGACTATTCCTAACGCAATGCTTTTTTTTAAATTAAAGCGTTCATTTGTTTATTACAGCCAACCCGGAGAAGAAACAGAGTCTGCAGCTGTTTGTGTACGGCTACGCTGTCATGCTCATGAAGAACGTGCTGTATTTTATAGTAGTCTTCATCGTTCTGTTAAAGAGAAAAGCTGGAAAGAAAGAGGAGCGCTCTTAAAAACTTCAGCTTAGTTCATTTACTGAATGCTTTAAATAAACATCAAGCAAATGAATTCATGAGTTTATCAGATAAAGTATGTTCAGCTGATTTTTATAGCTTGGTTGCCTCTGCTTAATTGCTTTCGATGTTCTGCTCTGTGCAACTTTTGCATCTACTAAAATGAAGATATCTGGTTTTAAAAAGTACAATTTTATATATTAAAATTATGTATATTATATATTTTATATAAAATAATATAATATATTTTAATTATATTGTACAATTTTATAATTTTTTAAAAGTCCACATTTTACAGATGTTTTTTTTTTCTCATTTTTTATGCTTTATATGAATTTTTTTACTTTTAATAAAATCTGACAAAACATGTTTTGTTCATTAAAATGTGCTTCTTTGTGCAACTTTCTTTTTATTTTGGTCTCTTTAAAAATGCATTTTATTTTATAATCTATAAAAAAGTATGTGATTTACTGCTTTCACCCTTTTTTATGTTTGTAAGTAATTTTTTTACATTTGGCCAAATTTGACAAAACCTGCTTTGATCATTAAAGCATATTTTAAGATTTTTATTTTTGAAATCCAATAATAAAAAAAAAAACATTATTTATCAAAAATTTATTTTGTTTTACTTTGTAATGGATTTGTGGAAATCTTTGAACATTAAATAAAATCTGACAAATCATGTTTTGTTCACTAAATAAAAGTAAAGGATTTAAATATAGATTAATTGTTATAAATACACTTCATGAAAATTATGAATATGCAATAATGAAATTGTTCATTAAACTCTAAGAAATTCTAATAAACTATAACAGAGTTACAATATTTGGAAATTTACAGTATATAACTTAACAAACAAAATTACCAATAATGTTTATACACACACAAATGTGCAATCTAAAAACAATATTCATATTAAATCATAAAATATAAGTGACATTCCAAAGACCTATTTTTAAAAAAATGTCTTCAACTTAGAAACTCTATGTCCTCACCTCATCTCAAAATCATTCATTAGATATTACTAACATTTTCTCATTAGAGGCAGCAATCATAGGACACTGTTACGATAAATGTTCATGTTCCTATTTGTACGTATTGTTTGTTTCTGGCTCTAACAAATCCTCAGAATCAAAACTAAGGTGATGAAATATCTCTAGAAGACCGGAATGAGGCATGTAAAAAAGCGCAGATGCAAACAATCAACAGTAGCCTGAAACTCGTACAGTACAAATGGCTAATGCGAATAAACAGTTAGAGTCAGAATTATTAGACCCCCTTTGATTTTTTTTTTTTTTTTAATATTTCGCAAATGATGTCTGATAATATTTTTTCTTCTGGAGAAAGTCTTATATATTTTATTTCAGCTAGAATAAAAGCAGTTTTTAATTTTTTTATAAACATTTTAAGGTCAAAATTATTAGCCCCTTTAAGCTATTTTTTTCCCGTTAGTCTACAGAACAAACCATGGTTATACAATAACTTGCCTAATATATATACACATACATACATACATACATACATACATACATACATATATATATATATATATATATATATATATATATATATATATATATATATATATATATATATATATATATATATATATATATATATATATAACTAATATATATATATATATATATAACGTTGAAGTCAGAATTATTAGACCCCTATTTATTTTTATTTTTCCCCCCCAATTTCTGTTTAACAGAGAGCAGATTTTTTTTCAACAAATTTCTGCACATAATAGTTTTAATAACTCATTTCTAATAACTGATTTGCTTTATCTTTGCCATGATGACAGTAAATAATATTTTACTAGATATATTTCAAGACACTTCTATACAGCTTAAAGTGACATTTAAATGCTTAACTAGGTTAATTAAGTTAACTAGGCAGGTTAGGGTGATTAGGCAAGTTATTGTATAACGATGGTTTGTTCTGTAGACTATTGAATAGCAAAATAACTTAAAGGGGCTAATAATTGCTTTTATTCTAGCCAAAATGAAACACATTAGACTTTCTCCATAGGAAAAAATATTCTCAGACATACTGTGAAAATTTCCTTGCTCTGTTAAATACCATTTGGGAAATATTAAAAAAAGAAAAAACAATTCAAAGGGGGGCTACTAAATTTTGACTTCAATCACACTTGAAGTCAGAATTATTAAACCGCTTGTTTATTTTTCCTCAATTCCTGTTTAACGGAGAGAAGATTTTTTTCAACACATTTCTAATCATAATAGTTTTAATAACTCATTTCTAATAACTGATTTATTTTATCTTTGTCATGATGACAGTAAATAATATTTGACTAGATATTTTTCAAGACACTTCTATACAGCTTAAAGTGACATTTAAAGGCTTACCTAGGTTAATTAGGTTAACTAGGCAGGTTAGGGTAATTAGGCAAGTTATTGTATCACGATGGTTTGTTCTGTAGATTATCGAGGAAAAAATATAGCTTAAAGGGGCTAATAACTTTGATTCTAAAATGGTGTTAAAAAAATTCAAAACTGCTTTTATTCTAGCCGAAATAAAACAAAATAAGACTTTCTGCAGAAGAAAAAATATTATCAGACATACTGTGATAATTTCCTTGCTCTGTTAAACATATTTTGGAAAAATCAAAATAAATAAATAAATAAAAATAGAAGGGGGCGAATAATTCTGACTTTCACATTTATTTATATATGTGAAATGTAATTATATTCATAACTATATTTAATTAGGTGAAAAAATTATGTTAAATTCTACTATAATAATAACCTTCAGTAAAATTATGCTTGCTAAAAACGACATAAAATCTAAGAATACTTTTGCTTTAGCTCTAAAATAGCTTTTCTCAACTTAATGCATAAATAAAGTTGAAAGATGAAAAGCTCTGCTGTGAATGTGCAAAGATGACGCCTGAAAGTGCTGCGGTAGGAAAATGTGGTTGTGTACGAGCACACCACAGGCGGAGCAGCTTACTGGAAAAAAAAACAAGCAGCAGTTTCACCACAGCTCGATTGACTGATAGTTCATTAACTGTTTGTCTTCTTAATCTCAGCTGTTATTTGAGGTTAAACCATCCGTGAGAGAGCAAACTGACTCTGGGCAGGGGTTTCCGCTCCCCCTCACTAACACACGGCACAAACCCATGCAAAAAGACACGCTTTTATTTTAAAAAAAAAGATTTTAATACATAACCAAAAAGAAGGACACAATCAGCAATTATCCTCCATACTTGAGGCGTTGTGATCTAATTATTTCAAGAAAATTCTGGCTGCAGCACATTTGGAAAGAAATGAGTTGCTGCTTTCAATTTTTAAGTCAAATCAAATTAACTTTACAAGTCATTACAAGCATACTTACATCAAACTGACTTCAAAAATATCAATTAAATTATTTATAAGCCATGACAATGTTTTTTTTTTACTTTATTTTATTGACGTTCACCAAAAAATAAAAATGTCATCATCATTTACCACATTTACATTAAAAAAACCTAAATATTCAGAAAAATGTTAGAAAAAGGCAGCCACTAACTAATTTTGATTAGTTTTGTGTGAACTATCCCTTTAAAAATGATTATTTTTTTAAGTTATACAAGATCTCACTTGATGCTTTAACTCGGGTTACTGTAATGCAAGTTGAAAAGACTTGTAAAGTCTTTAAATTAAAAATGAAAGCAACTATTTTTAATGCATTAGAAATCCTAGTTTTTTTTTGCAATGCAGATTCAGAAGCCCTTATTCAGTAAACTTGGCACATGTAAACGCAACCAGAAGTATAATTATGTATTTTGCACAGGGATGCTTACTGAAGAGAGGCAAAAGGCAAATATAAAAATGTATTACATATCCATGCATCATTACAAGCCATATATATTCTTCATTTAATAAACTTATTTCATGCAAGTGAACCGAGCATCTGTTGTCTTTCTGTTTGCTTCAAATATTTAACTTGTAGAAAAAAAGCATTAAAAAAAGAGAACCACAAAATCCTCATAGACATTTGAGTGGCAGTGCAGACCTGAGACTATACTGCTATTCACATTTAGGTCCTTTCCAGTGATGCATGTGAGATCCATGTGTTAATCTGCGGCTTTACTGTATATATACATAAGTAAGACAGCAGTTATGTTTCATAGAAGCAGTTGAAGAGTGTCAAGCAAAATGTTGTGTTCAACACTGATATCTTTTGCCAAACAAGTTCAAAACACACATTAAAATCCTTCATTTTTCAAGCGATACTGCATAAACAGAGCAGACATTTGTTTAGTGGGGACTATTAAAAGGGATAGTTCACCAAAAAATGAAAATTCCATAATCATCAACTCATCATGAATTGTTTCAAACATGCTTGAGTTTCTTCCGTTGAACACAGAGGAAGATATATTGAAGAATGATGCCATTGGCTTTCATAGTATTTTTTTGGTTCCTGCTATGGATGTCCATGGCTGCTTTTCTTCAGAAACAAAACAAAACTTGAGATTGAATAAATGAAAAGGAAATTTTCATTTTTGGTGAACAACCCATTCAAAGCTAAAGTTCACCTAAAATTGAACTTTAGGCCATTATGTATTACAAAAGTTCCAAATCTGTATTCACTGTTGAACATGGAAGAAGATGTGATGTTGTTGTTGACGGTAGCTATTGACTTCCATGTTATTTTTTTTCCTATAACAGTTTTTAATTGACAATTATTGAAAATATCTAAAAGAACATCAAAACAGAATTGAAACTTAACTTTGGGTAAATGTATAATGTTCGTTTTTTGAGGAGAACTATTGACAAACATATATAAAAAAGATTGCACTATGATCTTTTGTGTTCATGTAGACACGGATAAATAAAACTGCTGTTGATGGCGATGGTGTATGTAAGGCAGAGTAACTGTCTAGTTCTGGTCAAACAAACACACACGCACAAACCCTTTTTAAGACACACAGTTTGGAAGAGGCCAGAGGTCGCTGTTTAACCCTTAGCACCTGATGAAAGAAAACATATTAAGATATTTTAAATGATTTATTAGTTACTTAACATTGCATAAAAGAACTATTTAAATGTTGTTGTAAAAACCTGCTAGACGATGGGCTTCTCAAGATCATGCTTATCATTAAGATCTTCATCTGAGTCTGCGGAAGCAAAATATCATGTTTAGTACGTCTTGCACCGATGTAGGCCAACACAAATATGTTTACAAACAGTCAAAAAAAGGGTGATAAACTTATTAAACATTTGAATATTTTAAATGTTTGTAATATATACAATGATCAGCCTATAAAGTAGACCCCTCACAAATCTATCTTTTAAATTCATATTTTAATAGGAAGCTATACAATTTTATATCTGTGCATATACATTAGATTAGTCAGTGCTGAAGCCAAATCTGGAGCTTATCTAACAAAATACCTTAGGATAATGGGACAAAAAACTAGTACACCAAAATTTATTTTATAGAAAAATATTAAATACAAATTTAACAAAGAAGAAAAATCATGCAAAAAAAAATTTAAGATTTAGTTGAAATTTTGCAGGTTGTAATTTATTTTTGCTATATTTTGCTTACATTTAATTGAATTATCTTTCAATTTCTAAACATGTTTGGTGACTAAAATATTATTTAATAAATATATCTGTTTAATAAATCTGTTTTGTTTAGATTCACCAAAATCCATTGCCTATATTCACTTAGAAATGGATAAAAATATTCATTTTCAGAATGGGGTGCACTCAATTATGCTAAGCACTGTAGTTTTATTTCTTAGTACATGTAATTTTGGTGCCTTTTTTAGACATATTTTTCTAACACATTTGATTTTTTTAATTTTGTGAGATATTTAAAGACATCTGTGGTCATTAACAATAAATGAATAACAAATTAAAGGGACATAATGTCAAAAAGAGTTTACTTCCTCCTCATGAACTGGATGTTAATGATTCAATTATCATCAAGTGTAAAACTACTTGTAAAACTTAGGCCACCCAAACATCTGGAAACTTAAGGTGCGTCCATTATCAAAATTACCACGAATGTGACATTCAGACTAGAATAATGCATTTACATCCTTGCACAAAAATGTTTTTACAGCTTGGAAACTTCTTTAAATAACTGCTGCACATTTATTTAAGCCATTGACCTAAAATGTATACGTATGCGTTCCTTTAGATCATTAACAGCTCTGAGTAAAATATCAAGTGTTGTCATATTAAAATTAGTAAGATAGTAATTATGTGTCTTTAATCCACCTGTAGCAAGCATTTATGCTTTTCTTGCTAAATGAACAAGTTTTAATAGTTTTAATGTTGAAAATAATTGTGCTGCTACAAAAGATGTTTGATATTTTATAAATAGTAAAGTCCTTCCTATTAAATTAGAATTATTTTATATATTTTTTCCAATTTCTGTTTAACAGAGACACATTTCAAGAAATTTGTAAACATAATATTTTTAATAGTTAATTTCTTAAAATTCTTTAATTTTTTCCCCTTTTTTTTATTTAAATAGTCAAAAAAATTATATATAAAATTATATAAAATATAAATATAAGTTAGCAAATATAAACATAGTGCTTTAACATTGTGTATATATATACAAAGACAAAAAAAATGAAGTTGACATCAGTACAATACAAGCAAAACCTGACAGCATCAGCATTGTTTTGTCCATTTACAATTGCATTTGGTTTGGAAGTAATTTATGAATTGACGCCACATGGTAGTGAATTTGATGAACCATTTAAATTAAGTCTTATTTTTTTCCAGACTAAGGAAATGCAACACATCATTGGCCCACTGTTTTTAAGAAGGGAGAAATTATTGTTTCCAATTGATTGAAATCAAGCGTCTTGCCAAAAGAAAAGTAAAGGCAATGCAGTTTAATTCACTTTTTAACAAATGATTATTTTCAGAAACAATACCAGAGGCAGCAATTAAGGGATTTGCACAAACATCTTTGCTAAATATTCTGGAGTAAAATAAAAAAATATTTGACCGAAATGCAGATAATCTGGGACATAGCCAAAACATATGTGCTAATGTTATTAGCTAATTTCTAAGAAACTATTTATTTTATTTTTGCCTTGATGACAGTGCATGATATTTTATTAGACCTTTTCAGGATACTAGTATTCAGCTTAAAGGGACATTTAAAGTCTTAACTAGGTTAGTCGTTGTATGACAATGGTTTGTTCTGTAGACAACCAAAAAGAAAATATTGAAGGGGGCTAATAATATTGATATGAATTTTTTTTAATTAAAAACTGCTTTTATTTTAGCCAAAAAAAACAAATAAAACTTTCTCCAGAACAAACAATATTATAGGAAATACTGTGAAAAATTCTTTACTCCGTTAAATATTACCTTGAAAAAGAAAAATATTGCGAATATATAGAATTTACATAATACACTCACATAATAATGTACATTTAGTTAATTTACGTTTTTATGTTGTCAAAATGCTAAATAATAAATCAATGGTATTTTATTTTATTTGACCAATTTATGTAATTTATTAAACAAAATTTCAATGAAAGAGATTGGCAAATTTCATTGGCAAATTCATTTAAAAATTCAGTAATATAATTGATTCTACTAAAAACACTTCACTCTGTATCTTTTGAGCCAATTATTTCACTCCACAAAGTTGTAAAACAATGATTAACTGTAAGATGGTAACGCTTGAATTATTTTTGCAAGCCACTTAATAATAATATATCTGCAATATCTCTAAACAGGTTTTTCCCTGAATATCTCTAGCGCTCACCGCAGTGCACCTGAGCTCTAACAGTGATATTTCCTGGAAAATACATGTCCGTTGAAAAACCATCATGAGAACATTAAAGCTATTGACAACAAGAGCCATCTGTTTAAACAAATAAAAAAAACTAGACAGACAGTAAGTCACTTACCGGCTAAAGATTCTGGAGGAGAGTAAAACAGGCCCTCAGAAAGGGGTCCCGGCGGTAAAAGAGGTTCATGTTCCAGCCGATTCTGCACTGAAAGATACCCTGCATCACAAAACAAACATGTTAGCTTAAAGAGACAGTTCACTGAAAAATGAAAATTTACTCATTATTTACTCTCACTCAAGTGATTCCAAACATTTATGAATTTCTTTATTCTGTTGAACACAAAAAAAGATATTTTACAGAAAGCTGAAAGTAATGACTTCAGTATAGGAAAACCAAATACTATGGATGACAACGGTTACAGGTTTTCAGCTTTCTCAAAATATCTTCTTTTGATGTTCAACAGAATAAAGAAACTGAAACAGGTTTGGAAAAAGTAAAGGGTGAATAAATGATAACAGAATTTTCAGCTTTGGGTGAATTATCCAGTTAACATGATTCAAATGGCATAATGTAAAATTTGATATAATTAGCATTAGTTACAATGTGCATTAACTTTTACTCAATATTAGTGTGAATAAATTCATCTGATTCTCACTGATTTCATCACCGGCCTCCTGAGGAAGGACTTTAAAGTCCAGCAGCCACGTTTCAATCCACGCCAGAATGAAGGAGATGATGGGTAACAAATACCCAAACGCCCCCTGAGAGAGCAGCTGGACAACACAAAGACATTAGAGGATAAATGCCTAATAAATTAAGCTCAAATTTTTTAAATTACAAAAAAAAGGTGTTGAATGAGAAACATACCTTTGACACAACTACTTTCACTATTAAGAAACCAGTGGTGATTGCTGTAGTTATCTGTAACAAAGAAAGGTTTGATCGAGCCATTGTTTAAGTCATAAACTTTTGTGTATCAATTGAAGATTGTGTCATATTTTGGCAATACTTTAAAATAATGGTCCATTAGTTAATTTTAGTTAATGTATTTACTAACATGAACAAACAATTAGTAATACATCTATTATGGTATGTATTCAACTTTTGTTAATGTTAGTTATTGTTATTTAAGTTAAATAACTTTAGTTCATGTTAGTTTATATTAACTCATAGTGCAATAACAAGCACAACTTTAAATATTAAGTGTTACCCATAATTTTATATAGCTAATTTAATACCTCATTCACTGGAACATGTATTTACCAGCATCAGTCAAGATCATAACTGCCAACAATCCATTCATTTTAAGGATTTTAGCACTTTAAATTACATTTTTCTTTATGCTAACATAACACCAAGGTACAAATTGTGGCTTTAATGCTTTTCAATGGAATGTGTTTATCTTAATTGTAACTACTTGTAGGCTACTTAGCTTAAAATCTATTTTTGAAAAGGTAATAGAAATTCAATACTAAAATTTCTCTAAATATAGACCTTTTCGTCAAAATGTAGGATGTTCGCAATAACACAGCTAAAATGTTTACAAAACTAAACAAAAATGAATAAGGATGAAGAAGAGTTGATGAGTAAAGCATCAGCGCCCTCTGGTGGATGAAGGAGGATTATAAATAAATAAAAGTCGCCTACCGCAATGGCCCACCAGTGACGCAGCTTACAGACCGCATACGCCAGAATCAGGGCTGCAAAGCGGAACACAGCCAATAGCTGAGGAGAAAAAACATTCAGACAGTCACATTGATGCGGGCTTGTAGCAAGAAAATACCCACAAATTCAAAGAGGCTCAAAATGGCCCAGCACAATGAAACTGAATTGTTTCATGGTTGTCATAGTTAAAATGAAACATGAAAACTAATAAAAAAGTATACTTTCCAGGCATTACACTTGTTGCATATGCGTGTTGTTTTAGTAGAGAGCAATACACAATCAATTTATATTAGAATTTATATTACGCTTATGAATGCAATGACCAATCATAGGCATTAAAATAAGTCACGGTTAAAAATGCGTTTGGATGCACAATCACTGACTGAATCCTGCCCAGTTAATTAATCAAACACGAAGTGCAGATACAACATAATTAATAAATTCATGTTGATTTATGATTGAATGCTTGATGGGTGCTAGACTTCGGGCATGGACTCAATTTGTCTGTGTAGCAATTACGATGAGCCATTATTACAGTAGTTCTATATCAATTGCAATAATTAAAAATAATAATTCCTGTGATAATATTGTGGCCTTACATATAGAGGCTCTATAATTCTTTCCTATAATAGAGCTCTAATTTATATATGGTTTAATTAAATGTTTTTTTAGAATTATTGATAAATGTTTAGAGTGTTCTGATTGCTTTAAGAAAATAGTTAAGTACTTCAGATAAAATACCCCTCAATAAATAGTTTATCCTGAAACTTTTCTTTTCCAAACATTTCCAAAATTATAGCAAACATCCGTCATGAAAACTAGTGACGTTATCCTGAAAACCAAAGTAGCTAATATAAAGAATGCAGAATAACAAATGCCGCCTTGAAGGCTGTAAGACACTGTGAACTTTTGTTCGGCAATGTACAAAACACAGATACACATGCTATCTGACTTTCAGGACTGGTTAGTCGACATTTCATAAAATACTTGTTGCATTAAAACTTTAACAGTTAAACAATGCTGACGAGTAACACTTTCAAAACGACATTAAGGTGCATTAGTGTAAATCTAGACTAGGCCACACTGGAACTTAGAGGGCAAAGTCTACAGGATTAATTCCCAAATACCAACCTGTCTTAAAACATAAATGTCTGTTTTTTTCTTTCAACAAGAACCACATTGTCTTGTAATGAAACCTTCACCACACCAAGCCAAAAACTCTCACATGGAAAATGTTCAAAGAGGTTTTATCACATGCTTGAGTGCACAAAGACAACTGGATTTATGCATCAAGGAAACAAACCACTTTATTAGCATGTGACTGCAGATAAGAGGCTACAGAGACAATAATGTCATCATTATGTCATCGCCTTTTTCTTTAGTGCATTACAAAAGAAGATATTTTGGAAATTGTCCACACAATAAAACTCAGTAGGTTTCACTGTTGTTTTGCATTTAAATGGCTTTTTCAAAGGTCATACAGGTTTGATGAGGCCATTAATGATAAGTGAAAAGAGTCTTCATTGAAAAGGGAACTGTGGGATAGACTGGGCTAATAGTTTCACCACATGAGTTTTTATTTTTCTTACCTTTAAGCGCTGGTGATTTCCATGCAATAGCATATAAACTGAGTATAATATAAAGAGCTAGCATTGTTTGTTTGAGTACTCATATCTTTAGATTGCAGATTTACAGATCTCTTTGTAGACAAAAAGCTTTAAAATAATGATTGGAAGTACTTAAAGAAGATTTAATTAAAATCTAAATAATTGAATAGCACAGGTTCACAAATGTAACAGCCACACAAATTTAACAGCTACGACATTAATAATGTGGGGAAATATACTTTATAAATTATTATTTATGCATACACTGTAATTTATTTTTTATTTAGAACTTCTTATTTTGAATCCTATTTTATATGATTTAATTACAGTTTTTCTCAGTGGCTTTGGTGCATTTCTCACAACACTATTTACGTTTGCACAACAGTTAATGCATTTCTCAAAACAATTAGTCATTTGTGCACATCCTAGTAGCAGTTTCTCATTCCTTCAAACAAACTCACCCCGCTCTTCAGTACGCGACATACCTATAGCTTATAGTTGATAGCTGATACCTATAGTCAGTGTCTTGTACTCAGATACCTCACTCAATGCAGTGATGTCTAACTTTACTGTAGTTTTCAAGTGGCTGTGCAAACAGTATAGAGTTCTGTCTTGAGCATTTTCAGAAAGTGTCACCAAAATCTGACTTTTTGCATTGAAAAAAATCTACAGAGTAAACTGTCATGATGAAAACATGACAAAACCATTTGACTATCTTGTTCAAAAACAATGGTGTCAGGACTTTTCATTTTGATGACACTGACACTTTCATTGACATCAGTACTTGCTTTTGAGGAATAAACTATCCATTTTGAGCAAGTGACGCGCTTTAGCAGGTTATCAGCTAGGTTTTGCAGTTTGTACTAATTGTTTTGACAAATACATTAACTGTTATGCAAAAATGCACTAGTGTTGTGAGAGACGCACCAAAGCGAATGAGAAAAACTGTAAATATTAACTTTCATTAATATTATTGGCTTGGGAAACTGAAATGAATAATAAGATAGTTAGTTGGGCAGTACTTACAAATATGTCAAAAAAAGACTTGTGGTAATCATACTTCAACACCTCTTGCTCCAGCTGCTGCTGTATACCTCCATTGACCTGAATGAAACAAAAAATGAAAAAATTATTTAAGGTCAAAGATGAGACACTTCATTTTGTGCACATATGAAAGCATATTCAATGCAATACATTTTCTATTTTAATGTTTCAAATAACTTGAATGAGAAACAATGTAGGGAACATTAAGTGTACAGAATTTATCAAATACATTTATGTCAAATAATTACCATCTGTACCCAGTGCCCATCTGTACTTATTAGACTATATAAGGTTCAAGTGCTAACCTAAATTGCATTATAAATTGATTGATTCAAAACGTCTTGCTGACCAAAACATTATAGTTTGAGCACAATGAATTATATAAAAATTACAATGAATTAGTGTTTTAGAGCTGCACTGTCATACTTCATTAGAGTCTTTTATTATGTCATCAAATGACAGATGTTCTAAATTTGACAGAAAATATGTTTTGATAAATAAACTACTGTTGAACTCAATAAAGTTCTAGTGGGTGTCAGTCTATGACTGATATCTCAGACTTTGGTAACGCTTTAGTTTAAGTCACAATGACATCTATTAACTACTGGCTTATTACCTGGCTATTATTGCAATATTAATAGTTTTATGGTAGTTATAAAGTATGACTTATCCTACATCTCTAATCTAAAAATCTATAAACCCAGCTACTACCTTGCTAACTATTAGCAAGCAGCAAATTAGCAGTTTATTGAGCTAAAAGTCCAAATTAACGGTTTGTTAGTAGCATGAATTATGACTTGAGACTGTGTTACCATAACTTAAAATAAAAAGTAGTGCAACTAAATTAATATTAGTGTGTTTTTCTTCACATTAATAATAATATACAATTATATTCAAGTTTATTTGTATAGCGCTTTTAACAATAACTATTGTGTCAAAGCAGCTTTACAAAAGGTGCACATTATTGCGTTACAATTAAATTCAGAAAAGGTAAGGTTATTAGCTGCCATAATCTTATTATTTAAATAACA
Source organism: Danio rerio (assembly GCF_052040795.2). Taxonomy (NCBI): domain Eukaryota; kingdom Metazoa; phylum Chordata; class Actinopteri; order Cypriniformes; family Danionidae; genus Danio; species Danio rerio. Next base: position 35,201,965 of record NC_141022.1, on the reverse strand, counting down.
TTAACTAATTAACTAGCAACTAATAGCTTTTTAACACTTAAAATTATTTATTTTTTATTTACTGCCACATCAGCAACTTATGGCTATTTCATAGCAAATTATATATACATAAAAATATTACATGATTAAAAACAAATTTGTATTACAGTAAAAAGTTACTTAGACAAATAAATAGGATAAAAATAAATGACTAAAACTTTCACAAAAATAGATTCAAAGTTAAATATGTTTTTTTTTCAGTTGAATTTTTTATAAATAATTTAAGATACTTCCTAGAGGTACCTTTTTAAAAATGTCCATCAAAGTACTCTCCTTAAGAAAATTTTGTCTAATGGCATTCAAACTTTCATATTCCAATAAAGTATGTTTCATAGTAAGAGCAGCTTGGCAGTAATTACATTTGGGTGGTGCTTCGTTATTCAGTATATACAATGAGTCAACCTAGAATGTCAAATTCGACATCTGGCACAGACAGTTTGTTCATGCCTGGCCTCAAAATAATAATTTGCCAAGTGTCTTTTATTTGTTTTCGTGTTAATTTCGTGTAATTTATTATTTATGCAGTTGTCACATTCCCTTTGCCATGTTTCGTTTATATACAAATTAATTACATTTCTGGGCCTCAGGAGGAATTAAACATTCTGACACTTTCAAGGAGATACACTTAAAGTTTTATATATATATATATATATATATATATATATATATATATATATATATATATATATATATATATATATATATATATATACACATACACATACACATACATACATATAACCTGTAGTTATATAGCATATAGGTGTATATTGTATGCGTGTAATATCATCAAATGAAAATGCGATGCCCCAACATACATTGAGCTCAATAATCCACAGCAAGGTGACGAACAATAGGTCAAAGGTCACGAATAAGCAAAAGGTTCTTCGGACATCAGAGATGCCCTTCTTCTCTCCTGCTTCATAGGACTCGACGCGAGCAGAAATGGGAGTGGAGTTAATGTTGCCCAAACCCCCTAAATTGGCCCTGGAGCCCACACTGCTGCTGCACTGGCTGTCCATTACTCCAGTCACTCCATTCACACTCACTCTTCTGGAGACTCACGCTCTGAGGTCATGCCTAGTCCTGAAACGACAAAGAGAAAGTGGAGTCATTTCACACACGGTTCAAAGGTTTATGGTTATCGCTGTTAGATAGGCCTTTGCGATCTCTTTGAATAAACAAAACCACCAAATATCATAAAGGGTGTGTTCAGACATGCAGTTTGGTTCTCTTGGATCATTTGGAAAAGAAATTATACATTATGTGTTGGTTAGTTTAGCTTTGACGCGGAGCAAGTCCAGAGTTATAGATGTGACATTTGCAGTAAAATCTCAAAACATAAATTCACAGAGAAAGTTTATGTTAACATTAAAACATCGGTTTATATAACCACAGAGTTATGGGATCAGAAAAATATCAATCAGTAAACATGTTTTATATTTTAAATGTGGAGAGTTACTGAAGTTTGTCCTGCGCGCTTGCGGTTTTTTTTAGTTACTTCTTTGGTTTGATGCGTTAATCTGATCGTTACTATTATTCAAAAGAAGGTAATGATTCGCACTCAATTGCTTCATACTGTTTTTATTTTTACTTTTTCTTACATTTTACGGGTGATAACAGACAAACAGACGTTTCGGCACAAAGCCTTCCACACTGAGGAAGCTGGGCTGAAACGACACGTGCATGTGATGGCATTTGTATCAGGTGACAGCTTGTGACATCATCATGTATGTTACTATTTCTGGATTGTTTTGATGTGTCTGGTCTAACTTTGTTCATATTCCGGATAAGCCACACTAAACTTAAATTTGAAAATGGATCGGGCTCAGTCTTGTTTGATTTGCTCAAGGATCAACCATCAGCATTCACACTGACACCAGAGATGTTTTAAAGGCAAAATATTTAAGATTTTTGTCATTAATATATATATATATATATATATATATATATATATATATATATATATATATATATATAAACTCTAGAACAGTGTCTATATTTTATTGACATGCACTTACATTATGCCAAGTGCTTTGAAAAATGATCACAGAGAAATAAGGCTTTTTAACTAGTGCTAAGGACTGTGTCTTCTTATATCGTCATACTATCGGCTTGTAAATTCGTGACGTATGGATTACTGTTTCCGGATCCAAGCAGCTACTCATCTGAATTTGAGACATCATATACCCTTGATTTCCAGATTGGTTTAATAGAAAACAGGGAAACATCAAATATTCTTTAATAAGTTGTGCGTTTTATTAGACTGCACAGAGCAGCTGCAGCATTATAAAATTTACCATGTAAATATTTACTTTTTGGGATGAACTACTTCTTTAATACCAATTATAGTGTAACAAGACAATCATGGTCTAGAATTCAAAACTTTCAACAAGGGATCTGAATTTAATACATATAAAAAATAATAATAAAAAAAACAGAACTACTATTACAAGATTAGCAATCAAGTTTCTGCTGTAGTTGCAGCCATCATTCCACAGGATTCCAACTTTTTAAAACGATCTCATTTAACCACAGAATTACGTGTGAAAATTTTTAAATTCCCATTATTCTACTGAGACAGTTTCATCAATCAGAGAACTGAAACCAAGCAAATTACACCAAAAGGACACTTAACTTCCATTCACAAAATTATCAACTCAAACTCTCTGTGCTCCCAAACTGTTTGTGTATGTGTGTGTGTGTGTGTGTGTGTGTGTGTGTGTGTGTGTGTGTGTGTGTGTGTGTGTGTGAGTGTGTGTGAGTGTGTGTGAGTGTGTGTGAGTGTGTGTGTGTGTGTGTGTGTGTAAACAGCGTTGACTATATAAACTTGCGCTGCACGATTTTGAAAAAACAAATATTGTAATAATTTGTTTTTCTGCAATATAATTTTGCGATATATTATAAATACAATTTCCCCAAATCAATTTAACATCTCTATTTGGAAAAAAAAATCATAACTTTTGATTGATTAGAATAATATTGTACGACAGTGTATATGCATAACATACGAAACAATGTATAAACAGATATAAAAAAATAAATGAAATAAACAGAGCTTTATTGGTTTTCCTGAGGAGTCGTACAGCAATAAGACAAAGAACTTAAAGAAACAAATGTAAACAATGTTGCATGGTCTTTATTGTGTGAATAATTATATATAAATAATCTTTGTTAAAGCTACAAACATCTACATTTCTTGTGCTTTTAAACTCTTGCTTAATTGTCACAGATCTAAAAAAAAACAAAAAATCAAACACATTTTGGATAAACTATGCAATGACAAAGTATTGTACCAGGTTAATTATAATCCAGACTGGACATTGCACATGCTGCCATGTAACTATTGCGAACGTGTACATTACAATATCAATGCTGAAACAATATATCATGAAGCCCTAATATAAAACAACTAACGTCTTTAAACCAATCCTTTCAGATTTAGCCAGATTTCCTCTCACACAATTTAAACTCAGATCATTATTTTGTATCCACATACAGTGCTCAGCATATATAAGTACACCCCACACAAATCTCTCTTTTAAATTCTTATTTTTAAAAGGAAGCTATAAAATATTATATTTGTGTATATACATTAGATTAGTCGGAACTGAAGCCAAATCTGGAGCTTATCTAACAAAATTACTTAGAATAACGATTCAAAAACTAGTACACACAAATGTTTACATTATGCAAAAATATTAAATACAAATTTAAAACAGAAAATATTAAGAGAAGCAATAAAATTGAAAATTTTTGTTAAAATTTTGTAGGTTGTATTTTATTGCAACATTTTTCTTGGTTACTAAAACATTATTTTAATAACTATATCTGTTTAATAAATCTGTTTTGTTTGAATGTACCATAATACATTGCCTATATTCACTGAGAAATAGATAAAAATAATTATTTTCAAAATGGGGTGTACTCAATTATGCAGAGTACTGTAACTTATTGGCAATGTACAATGTAAACGTGTTTATCTCCGATTTGAAATATCATGAAAATACAAAGCCCTCTCTCTCTAAATATTTTAAAGGGGAATCCTGCAGTAACGTTAATCTGCTACCATTTAAATTCAGTCACAACACAAAGGACATTTGTGCAACATAAGTGAATGGTATCAAGCTTCAGTAACTGGGCATGAAAATGTAGTCCATCGAGTCTTATCAGGATGATCACTGGGAAGCACTGAGTTCATGAGAACAGTATCTGTCTGTCAGGTTAGTTGAAAAGGTTCCTCTTATTGATGTCATTTACCGAAATACAGCCCAGGAATTTTCGTGACTTCATGAGCCACACTTTTTGCATATGACAAAATATGCCTGACCAAAACAAAACCACGCAGGGATTTTCTTCTGGCAAATATTGTTAACGTGGTTTATATTGTTCTGAACTAACTCATGATGTTTACATGATAATTGGTTATGCGTTATCTATAAATCTAGATCACAAAAAGGCCTAGTTCTTTTTCTTACAATAGAAATTATACGAAGCGACCAATTAAAATGAATCAAGAGTTCAAGTTTTGTAGTTCGTTTATGTTTTGCAGTAACGTTATTTATTTATTAGGTTCTGCAGAATCATTATGAAAACCTGCAAGCTATAAGGCTAACTAGCATGACAATAACACGAAAGCCAGGGCAAATTTATCAAAGTGTAACATTATTACGAATCACACATTTACAACGTGCTAACTACAACAATGAAAGGCTAAATGAAAAAGGTAAACTCACAATCTCTCTTGAAAACAATTTATCCGGTTACATCGGGTCATACAGCATAATTCCCCGTCTCGTTAGCACTGATTTATCAAACAATTGTCAGATCATCTTGTCGTGTCGCTTACCTTGATGTGTAATCTTATAAAAGTGTGCGTTTTGTTACAGCCAACCGACAAAATCAGCAAACATCTGTATCGTTACAAATTCCGCACCATCTGACCAGTTTCGCTTCAGTCTGACAGGAACTGGTGATGTTTTGGAAGAGGGAATTGTGGGATATGTAGTGAAACACGGAACTGCGACAGGTCTACAGTACCTACCCTATGTTCCAGTACTACAAATCTAGTAAACAAACAATATGATTTATGATAATATACAAAGTTTTCCTTTGTGAAAATGAACAATGTTTTTTTTATAATAAAATAAAATATAAACAGATTTTTTAGCCTAGGCTACTAAATAACCACCTTTTTATTACAAATACCCCTGTTAAACTTAGGTTAGAAGCCTATATGGCATTTTTGTAGTGATTTGTAGCTTTATTTAGTCTAAAGCTCTTTATTAATTTACAAAGACAATAAAATCAATTGACATTTGCAAACAAATGATGCTACAGCCTCTATCAGAGCAATCTTTTTTTGAGTCATATTTTAACTCGCAGAGATCAGATTATTTTAGTCAAAGTGTGAGGTCAGTTCTCAAGTTTACATGTGTCTTAGTAGAATTACCAGTGTTCAAACCTTTTGTTTTCATTCTAAATATATGATAAACACACATATGTAATCTTGGACCACAAAACCAGTATTGCATGGGGTTGTGGGAATAGCCAAAGATACACTGTTTGAGTCAAAATTAGTGATCAACTGTGATTGTAAAAAGATTGTTCAAATGAACATATTGGACAAATTTCCTTGTAATATATATATAACTTTTAATGTTGACAATTTGAAAGGCAATTTTCATTTTTGAACCCTCAGATTCCAGATATTAGTTGTATCTCAGCCAGTAATATCCTTAACAAACCATTTAGCATAGCTTAATTATTCAGCTTTTTAATTTCAGGTTTTGTGGACTAGCGCCACATATGTATATATCAATAATATCTATAGGAAATTTGGATAATGTTGGTACTTGCCACACAGATGACAGAATTCAATGTTTTTTCTGCTATGCTATGGGAAATGTCTATTGTTCTGTTTACCAATGCTTGTCAATATATATATATATATATATATATATATATATATATATATATATATATATATATATATATATATTTTTTTTTTTTTTTTTTTTTTTTTTTTTGTAAGTGTAGTAAACAAAAGAAATAAATTCATATAGGTTAAGCAAATTTTTATTTCTGGTTGAACTTTTATAACTTTTTAATGTAGACACACAGACATTTTGCACACAGCTAACCCTGCCCCTAACCCCCTGACTGTGTTATTACTGGCTGGCTACATTGAGGGCATTGTGCCTGAGATTGCATGTCTGAAACTGCATATCTCAGCTTGCATATAAAAGTCTGCATTCAGATACTATTGGATATTTTAGTCATTGTATACTTTAAAGTTAATCAAGATATGAAGACAATAGCTTGGCTTAAAACTAATCTTGTTAAGGCCACAGACTAGTGCTTTCATTTATCAACAAATAACTGACATGCTCAACAATGAACTCTTCATCTAAAACATCCTTGATTAACTGTCTGATAAAGGGTATCCACACTGTTCAATTGATTTTCTCAAACAATGTGGTAGCAAGGTAAACAATTTTATTCAAACAAGAATCAAATTATTAGGCTTTCTGCAGCTATAAAACAACATTGTAAAATAAAGAGTATAAGCATCAACACTTTAATAAACCCAATTGAAGGGCAAGTTCACTCAAAAATATGAATTTCTGTCATCATCTACTCACTTTTTACTTGTTTTAAACCTTTAAGAGCTTCTTCTCCTACCGTTAGACACAAAAGAAATTTTTTTGAAAAGTGTTCGAACACTGTAATCAGCAACTTTCGTAGTATATATATTTCCTTAACAGTGGAAAGAAACCCATAAAGGTTTGAAACCAAGATTAAGTAAATAGTGAGTACATTGTCATTTTGGTGTGAAATATCACTTTAAATTCTAAATTAAATAACTAAAACTGAACATTAACTGTTAAAAAAGTACTACATTTGTCCACCCTGTGCATGAAAAAATCAGGGTTCAATAAGATATGAGGCACAGTTCACACTATAAATCAACATGAACTGTTCAACTTAAAACTAACAATCCTGGTTTATTTCAAAGCCTTTAATTAACAGTATCTGCGCTCATTCCATGCGCTCTTTGTCAGTGTAATATTAGTTAATTGAAAGCCATCTATTTATTATGGATGATCTAATGCAGAGCCGTATGTTATTTAATGCTGAGTGAGCAGACATTGATTTTCAGCAGTCAGATGTCATCCTCTTAGACAGAGCAGACAGGCAGGTGCTGGGTGGATTGAACACCTCAGGGTCACTGATGCCCAGCTGAAGGTCGAAGAAGCGAGTGGACGTGGTAACACTGCTGTTTTTGGTGTAAGTCTCCTGCACAGGATAGCAGTCTTTCAAAGTGTACACACCAACCCAAGCTTCGTCTGTCAGAGAAAAAGGTGTACATTTCTATCAGTCAGATATAATAAGGCATGGTCATATGCAAACTGCACACTCAACAAACATACTTTTGCGAGCTGGTTTGCGATCAGACCACTCTTGGACCTCGATCATGTCTCCAGGTCCTCCAATAAAGTACTGGTCCTCGTATGTGGAGTTGAGGGGTATATCATAAGGATCCCAGGCCTCCGTCAGAGCAATTTTTGCACACTGCTTTGTAATTTCCTCAATCTGAAATAGCACTCCACTTTTGAACAAGTAGATGTACTCAAAGAACCTCAAAGACAAAGCATAGTACACATACTGTAATGCAAGCAATTTATACATTTTTATTAATGTAGTTATAATAATGCTGTTTCTGTATTACTCACAATACAATAATCATATGAGGTTATTCATTCCACTTTCGCTTTTTAATCTACAATTTGGATCAAATCAATGGTGGACATTTCAGACAGTTACTATATTTTTCATTCATTCTCTTTTTGGCTTAGTCCCTTTATTAACCTGGTGTTGTTACAGTGGAATGAACCACCAGTGTATCCAGCACATTTTATACACAGCAGATGCCCTTCCAGCCGCAACCCATAACTGGGAAACACCTATACACTCTTGCACACACTCATACACTATGGCCAATTTAGCTTATTCAATTCACCTATAGTGCATGTTTTTAGACTGTGGAGGAAACTGGAGCACACGGAAGAAAACCTAAGTAAACACGGAAAGAACAGGCAAACTTCACACAGAAATGCCAACTGACCTAGCCAGGGCTCGCACCAGCGACCTTCTTGCTGTGAGGCGATTGTGCTACATACTGTGCCACCGTGCTGCCCCTATTATATTTTACCTATCAAAATTCAAAGCTTTCATTTTTTCTTTACTGGGTATTGTTTTCTGATATTTTCCCAGGGATGGGTTGCAGCTGGAAAGGCATCCTCTGCGTAAAAACTTGCTGGATAAGTTGGTGGTTCATTCCGCTGTGGCGACCCTGGATTAATAAAGGGACTAAGCCGACAAGAAAATGAATGAATGAATGTTTTCTGATACAAGTGACTTAACATGCTTTAATCAAGATAATTGACATGCATAACAAAATTACATATTATACAAAGTCCGACAATATGGTAAAGGTAAACTTTTTTCCTTTTTAATTTCCTGATAGCAGATCATTATCAGAAAACAAGACTTCTTATGTTGTCAATTTGGTTCTCAAGTAAATTTATGTTGATTTAATTTATTGTTATTACTCGATTTTTATGAAGAACCATACAATTTGAGAGTTTTTGACCAAAAACCTGAAGATGATGATGATAATAATAATAATAACAGAAAGCCTATTCTATTATAAAACATATTTTATAATAGCTAATAAAATAATATTTATATAAAAATATATTATATCATAATTATGTAATAAAATATAATAACAAATCTGTTATTATATATAGTTTTAGAGTATATTAAGTATTTAAAAAAAATAAAAGGTTATTATTTTACACAAAAAAATTACTTATCAATGACTTGATGCTATATTGTCTCTTTTTTACATAATAACTTTGTTTTTCAGGTTTGGGAATGTTTAAAACATTAAAAACACAAGACAAAAAATACTGACGGTAAGCGTATTAAAGTGTATTTCATAACACTATGAATGCGTACTTCTTGCATGGTGTGTGTCCAGTCTTCTGCTCCAGGACCCTGATTCTCTGGTTCTGGGCGTCATAGGAGACCGCTGCCCGTGTGTTTCTCCCGGTGCCGTGATCATATTCAACCGTCCGACCCTCCCACTGCAGCGGCGCGGGGCAGGGCTGAGGAGCCGCCCGAAAGCCCGAACACACGGATAAACACAACACCTGCCATAAAACAACAAACACCAACATCTCTGCTAGTTCACCGCAATAATGACGAGAAAATGAACCAAATCACGCAACGATTCAGAGGCCTGTGAGTGGAGCAGAGAGATGTTTGCGGGATGCTTCATCCAATGACAAATGACTGGCAGCAGCATCCATGTCACGAACACGTGAGAAACAGCGATTGGTCAGATATCAGACCCATATGACAGATTATTTTATTATAAGTCGAAAAAACAAAACAGTATAGTTTCTTGTATTACTAAACGGCGTTAAAAATATAATTATAACATGAATTAGTAATAACAACCTGTGTTATTATTTACTTTACAACAAATACAATATTATATTTCGCCATCATGCTGAATGCTTATGTAAATAATAAAACCTAGTAGTATCTGTAGTTAGTAAAATAATTACAAATTTTACTGTTTTAATAACCTAATTATTAATACTTAATTATAATTAATAATAAAAATAATAATAATAACATATTATTATTGTTTACATGTTATTGCAAAGAACATTGATATTTCACCATAATATTTCTGAACAATTTAATAATTAATGTGATAAATTATATCAGTTTGCCAGACTAATAATAATATTAACAATAACGATAAAACTTCTAACGTTAATTATTTAAAATATTGTTAGTGTTTAATCCTAACCAATCCCGAGCGCATGTGAAATTCTGTTAATAAATTCTTTTTTATTAATGTGCATCGAAAAAAACATTTATATACAAATCAGAGTTGTATGCTGACGTTTGTCGTATTATAATAAACGCCGCCATTTGCATCAGTTTGTTTACAGAAGCAGAAATCGCCGAGACACCCAAACCACCAGATGGCAGCATCTTTTTTTCTGCCACCACCTATGGCTTTAGTATGTTTGTCTTCAATAAGTGTTCAACGTTGTTGGTATTTAATATGGCGAGCCCCGTACAACGTGTGTGCTAAAATCAGTTTGAGTACGTTCAAAAAGGTTGAGATGTCAGATTTAACACAGACTCAGTTTGAGTCCAGCGATGATGAACTGCCGGAGGAGGTCGCCTTCGACGCGTCCAAACAAGCGGCGCTGAAGAGCGTCAAAGATGCGCTCGAGTCGGCCAAAAGGTCTGTCTGTGTGTGTGAGAGTTTAAATCATCAATACACACATGAGCTGATGATGGCACAATAATATTGTTTCTTTCACTTTGTGCTCAGAGAAAAGAACTTGTTGAAGGAGAAGCGAAGAAAAAGGCAGCAGCTGTTTCAAGAGCAAAAGGTTGGTCGATTCATTCGGTCTTAAAGATGTCTAACAGTTAGCATGTTGTTACTTAGAGCAAATAATGTATTTATCCGCATCAAATAGTTTATGTAGCATATTTGTGTCATTCCACACTTCTTTATGTGTTATATCTGTTGTTTTAGAAGAGAAAGCTACTTCCTGAAGACCTTCTAGAGGAATTTGATACAGAACCTCAAAAGTAAGTTCTCGCCATTAAAAGGGATAGTTCAGTCAAAAATTAAAATTACCTCAGGAGTTTCTTCTATTGAACACAAAAGGATATAGGTTGAAGAATGCTGGTTGCTGGCATCCATTGACAAAAATTACCATCCACCAGCGTTCTTTAATCTATTGTTTTTTTGTACAACAGAAGATAGAAACTCAAATAGGTTTGGAACCTTTAAGTGAAAGTTGAGTAAATGAATTTTCATTTTTGTGAGAATTTCCCATTTATTAAAATGACTATAATTCTCAAAATCATTTGCAAGTCTTAATAAATGTATTCTTTCACTTTAGGCAGACTGAAGTTACGAACAACAACAAAGGTAACAATCGAAAACCATAACATTTACATTTCTGAAACTCTACACCAGTGGCCATGTCAGAAATGCTGAAGTGAGTGTGGAACTCTTTGTTCCTCAAAATGAAAATGGTCAAAAATATGAGCTAAAAATATATGCGTCATTGAAAATGTGTGAATAACTTACTATTGTTATATTGTTGAAAATACTGAGAATACGCACTAGTACGTTTTAGTTTTAAAACAGAGTTTTAAACAGAGACTAGCTTTTCACCCAACGTTTCTAAACAACTCTGTCTACACCAAAACACTGAAAACGCAAATCGCATGACTACACACACACACACACACACACACACACACACTCTGGCATGCGCTGCATCATATATAGCCAGATGAGAGCTGTGCTCGTCGGACTGTTCAAGGATGTACCGCTAGATCCAATCTCGCTATATTTGTTAAACGGGATATTTAATTTATCTTGTTGTCTATATCTAACGACGTTATCCCTGACTTTGGTCTTTTGAATCTATTACTTGTTCTTTGTGCTTAGCACAAAGATAAGTTAATAATTAATGTAACCGCTTACATTCTGTATGTTGACTTATTGTTTGCCTTTATTTCCTATAATGTATAAACTTATTGTACGTTGTACTTTTATTAAGGCTATTATTGATTATTAAAACTGACATTCAGCAAAAGAGAGGGTGTTTTGAATTTTAATGAAAATGAAAGGAGGCAGTAATGTTATAGGCTCCGTTTTGTTATAAATATGCATACAGTAAAAATGATGCTCGTATCTGAAGCACGACGCCTCAACATTTTTGCTGTCTGTTAAGTTGTTAATAACAAAATGAAAAAAGTCCTTGGGAGTTTGTTTTCCATATTAAAGTTGCGAAGTCTGAACTTACAAGGAGAGGATGCAGGACTGAACTGTGTGTAGGCTATTTAATATTGAGGAAAAGCCCCATGTCTCTGTTTTTCCTCATCCACACTAAGACGTAGCAGAAGCGTTTAGAATGAAAACGGCCTCTTCAGCATTTCTAAAACGCTCCATTTTTGGCGCTCAAACTCTAGTGTGGACGGATGGCGTAACCGTATCAAAACTTATGCGTTTTAAAACGAAAATGTATTGGTGTAAACAGGGCCAAAACTGTGCAGAGCTTCGGCCCTTCAGGAACTGATTTTGACACCTGTGCTTTAACACAATTTTAACTGTCGGTCATTTGGAATATTAACTGACATACAACTATTTTGTAGATGAGGAAGAGACAAACACTTCAGAGGCGATCTCTAAGAGGTAAGTATAATAAATGCACACACTTTCATTTCTCTCAGGCTTCCACATGTATATAAGAAACAATCCGATTTTAGTTTACCAGAAAACTACACCGTAATGAGGCTGAAGGATGAATCTGCTTCCAATTCACTTCAACAAAGCGCTGTGGACTTTATTCAGTCTCGCTTTTATGGACCAAGAACCAACAGAACCACCAGTAAGCTCTCGCTGTTCTCTTTAGAGCCCGAATTTATGCAAATGAAGTTAACCAACTGGATATCAATGTGTACTTTAATTACAGACACAGAGCTTCTATCCCTTAATAAGAAGAGGGGTGTAAACAAAGGTGCAGCTGTGCAGTTTGCAAATAAAAAATGGGGTGAGTATTGAGATTGTGTTCAAGAATATTATAATGTCCTCAACATATGTTTTGAAATGCATGTGATTGTCCTTCATCTACAGCTGTTGACATGAAAGCAAATGTTGCAAAGACCAACAAAAGGTTTATGCATAAAGTGAAACTGATTCCTACTTGAGATCTGAAGCAGGAGAAAGAAGTGCTGAATTAGGAGTTCAAGAGGTGAGGACAGTTGGCTTTCATCACCCAGCTGTTTCTGACCACGTGGATCATGCTTTTCTAAAGGACCCCTCTAAGGATTTCTGACCTCTTGGAACCTCTTAGTCAAGCATATTTAAATATACCTAAAGTAAGATTGTGTTTGCTCATTTAACAAGAAATAACCTATCTTGTCTACAGATTCAAACTTTATAAAGAAGTGGCAGGATGTAAATTTGCTTTTGCATATTTACTTAACATTTTAATACATGTAAACCTGATCTTGGAAACGAACATTCTGGTCGGTTGCTTTTGTACATTGTTTGACTCCATTAAAACCCTTTGACTAAATTAATCATGGGTGGTGTTTATTTTATCATTATTATTATTATTTATGTATATTTTTTGAAAATTTAAATCAACCAGTGGCTACAAATTAAATTTTACTGTTGGCCCTGATGTACAGAACCTAATGTGTACTTTGTGCATTGGCACATTTTTAAATTGCAGATACGGAGTGCTCACACACACACACACACACACACACACACACACACATATAGATGTCAAACATCTAGTGATCACCCACACTCTAAAACAGAATGGAAGGCTTTGTGTTCGTCTATGTACAGGGGTTAGACAATGAAGCTAAATGCCTGGTTTAAGACCACAATAATTCATTGGTATGATGTAGGGCAGGGGTGTCCAAACTCGGTCCTGGAGGGCTGGTGTCCTGAATATTTTACTTCCAACCCTAATTAAACACCCGAGTCAGCTAATCAAGCTCTCTCTCTCTAGGTATACTAGAATCTTTCAGGGAGGTGTGTTGAAGGAAGTTGAAGCTAAACTATGCAGGACACTAGCCCTTCAGGACTGAGTTTGGACTCCCCTGTTGTAGGACTTCTTTTGTGGCCAATGCAGCATCAATTCTTCTCGGGAATGACAAAATGTTTTTGAGCCATTCTTCATGCAGAATAGTGAAGGGGACCATTTCCTGACTTGCTCCTCCTAAACCCCAAAGTGGCTTAATAATATTTACATCTGGTGACTGTGCATGCCATAGGAGATGTTAATCATAATTTTTGACCTTGTGGAGCTCCTGGTAAACTGCTTTGGTACCACCGGTTTCAGTATCATCATCCAACCCCTGTTTATGCTTTAAGTTAACTTACATCCTACATGTTCCACACCAAAGACTAAAAACAATATGGACACATTTCCACTTCCTTTCATTGTAAAAGGTAAAACAAAATAGTCCCAGTTTGGCTGCTGTCATCATTTTGGATTTTGAGTCTGTGCTATAGTGATTATGAGCAGGGGGTTACAGGATGAAAATTCCATCCAAACTCCTGCAGATCCAATCACAACACAATTATGAGACTAAACCTGTTTTTATAGTATCAAATAACTAACTAAAAGCAAACAAGAAAATGAACACGAGCATACACCACTGGAACTAATGGTAAAGAAATGATTCGCTGTACCCTGATTTACACCTTTTAAATTAAAGTTATTGAATTGTTGTCACAATCTGCGAGTGGTTAGCTTGGTATTGGTGATGACTGTAGGTGAGGCTGAGAGCCATGAGGGCAGGCAGGGTGAGGACAAGAGTTTTAACATGTTTGACAAACGGCAAGTCCCACAAAGCTGCAAATGGATACGTTTGTTTAGATATTAGAGGTTTTGATTAGAGCATAGGGATGAAACCTTCTGAATGGACCACAGTGACCATCTGAAAGCAGCCTACATTGTTTTCACACAAAAGCAAGTGGCAATCCAAGAAAATGTTGAAACATTATGAAACAAGTGAAGTTTTTTATAAACTGATTTCGAGAGGATCACTTGATTATGATTTTCCATGACTGGTCCCACATTCTCACGATTGATTCACCAATCAGATGATTCCTACTCGCTATAAATAACCAGTTTCTTATCTCAGTATCTTCGTCTAGAAGAATACCCCCCACCCACCCCTACTCCCCCACCTTTCTACATAGGTGACACGGCAACCCAGTGATTAGCACTGTTGCCTCACAGCAAGAATGTCTCTGGTTAAGGTCCCTACTAAACCAGTCGACATTTCTGTGTGGAATTTGCTTGTTCCCTCATTGTTCGCGTGGGTTTTTTCCCAGGTCTCCTCCCACAGTCCAAAAATAGTGCAACATAAGTAAATTGAACATATCAAATTGGCATCATAATCAAGCTTTTAGCAAGCTGTATACATCTCCTTAGCCATCCTTATGTCTGTCATTAACCAGAAATAAGCCGAGGAGTTCATCAAGATCTACCTAAGCTCAAACTCCCCCCTCGTCCTGCAAACGGGAGGGAGCCCAGGCCTCTCTCCCAGGACAGCATGCCAAACAAGCTTATTACCAATCATCAGCTAAGTGTGAACTCTTAAATTCTAACTGTGGTGGCGCCTCACTCTAAACTACAGGTTAAAAAATGTTTCACACAGCATTGTTCCAGAAACACCCATCACTATTAAAATGCTTGTCATTCAATAAATGGCATACTACTTATACAACATCTGAACGCTCGCTAAGAATGTGTCCAAACACAGACTGGCAAATCTCGTTCAACTGGGTATTTATGTTTTATTACTGAAAATGATAAGACAGTGTTGATGACAATACTGTACCATTCTCCTTGTTTAAAAGTACTGATGGTCTGAGGGACTGACTGGTAAACAAGAGGAGAAAAAACAATGGAGCAGGCTTGCCTCTCCGGGACTGGATATGACCTTAATTTTCACCATGTTCCTGTTGCACATTCAAACTGCACAGAAAAAAAACACAGTGCAGGCAAACGATGACTAGAGAATGCCTGAATACGGACTTTTTAAAAGATGGGAGTAAGAGATGGGGTGGATGAATAGACCATAGACATCAATACAATTACAAATCAAAGTGTCCGAACATTGCATCAATCCTGCTGTGCAGTTGGCAGAGGGAGGGTGCGCTTGCACAAAAAAGGGCAAAACTCATACAGCTCACACTAACGCTCTAGACTAAATAACACCACTAAGGATGACTCCAGCAGTGTTAGGTTTTCTGGGTTTTATTTTTTTTTTACTGTAAGATAACTAAATGTTCCACACTCCTCGTGTTAATATAACTTCAATATTTTTCTTTTTTTTTTCTTTTTTTATGGTAAAGTACACAAGCTGAGACCTGAAAATAGCAGGGTGTAGCTGCGGTTTGACCTTCAGGTCTCGCTCACTCTGCCAGCTTTCAACCGAGAACAAATATATCTTATATGCAATTTTACCAATAATAACATTAATTATGTCATAATAATTTTCCTCATGCCTTGTAAATTAGGAAACAAACAATCAGAGCCTGCTGCACCCCCCACCCAACACCTCCTCCCCTCCCCCAAAATAAAAAAGACAAAAGCCAAAAAAAAAAAAAAAATTATAATAATAATAATAAAAAAGAAGACCATAATGATTGGGGATTTTATCTGACTTTTAAAGGACCCCTCTTCTATAATGTCTCTTTAGGCCTGGGAGAAGAGGATCCAGTCTTGTCAGTAAGAGCCAGGATTGGTCTGGCCATATAAAGGCCAGTACATCTGGTCCAGGTTTTTTTTGTTGTTGTTGTTTGTTTGTTTTTTTTCTCTCTTTTTTTTTTTTTTTTTTTGGGAGTCTGGGATGGAGCGGGATAATGTGGGCCTCTGTCACGTGGTCGTTTAAAGTGATGATTCTCCAGGGGTTAGTGCAGGTAATCATCCACTGATGCGAAGGCGCAGGATCCGCTGCCGGTGCGAGCCATGAGGGACAGGCACTGAGCTGCCTGACCCATGGCCAGAGCCAAGGGAGGCTGCTTTGGCAGGTTATGAGTCTCTGCAGGAGTGAAAAAAGATTCCAGATTAGTCTGAATAATGAGATGGAGCACTGTTCAAATGTTTCAGATCAATAAGGTTTCTTCAGAAAGAATACTTTTGGTTGTGTGGAAGTTTAAATTAATATAATTTAGTTTCAAATTAACAGTAAGATATATATATATATATATATATATATATATATATATATATATATATATATATATATATATATATACACATATATATATATACATATATATATACATATATATATATACATATATATATATACACACACACACACACACACCCACCCGCATACATACATACATACATACATACATAAACTGAAAACTGAAAAGTTTTTGGTGTTTAATTATATAATTTCATTCCAATCTCTAGCAACCTAGGTGTGAGGGACATTAAACATCCTAAGCACTGACGGAGCCAAAGTGATGCAAATTCTATAGACATGGTCTCAGTGACTGTGACTTTGCCTTTATGGATCCATCCAGGCCAAAGAAACAAACTTTTGTTGACAAACTTGTGTGGTCAGTGGCTGAGCAGGTTCTTTCACCTATCTACTTCATTTGCATGCTTTGTTAGTCATCTCTACCTTAGGAACTGCCCCCTCTTAAAAACATAACAGACAAGACAACCCTGTCTCAAATCAGACTCATTTAGAGTAGTTTCAGACTTGTTCAGACTCATTTACATTTTGAAGATGCTGTCTGACTGCAAAACAACCAACACGTCTCAGAATTCAGCTTGTAATGAGTCTCCTGGAATGGGTTCTCATTTTTCCAACAGTTGACAATGACCCATTACGGTGAATCAAAAGTGACTTTAAATGAAGGGTGGTTAAACATTTATTTATAGATTAGAATAATATTGTAATTGAGTTTTTTTTTTATTTTGTACAAGCTAATATCGAGCATTACAAAAAAAACAAACCAACAAAACTCATCTTGAGAGACAAAAAGGATTCAGTGAACGATAAAACCCGACTGGTAAAATCAGACTGCAGTTAGAATGACACTATCTTTTTACTATACAATTATAGTGATATCCATGACTGGACTAAACCAACCAAGGTACCAGTCAAGAGTGCGGATTAAAATATAAATAGTTTTATAGTATATATAAAGTTTTTTTAGTCCAAATAAATGTTTTCTTTTGAGCTTTATATTCATCAATGAAAACTGAAATAGGCAAATCATGGTTTCCACATAAATATTAACACATAAAATATATAAAATACGCACATATACACACAAAATAAATGCTGGATTGGAGAGCAGAAAAGACTTAGTGAGCTCTTACCTTTGATGGTTATACTGCATTTAAATAAACTAATATTTAAATTCATATCATATTGTGGAAAAATGGCAAAACAAAAACATATATGATAAACACAAATTGGAAATATTATCCCCCCCAAACCCCCAAGAACATGCTTTGATTTCAGGAAAGGAAGTTTTTTTGGGGGCTCAGATGCAGTTTTGAGCATAGTATCAATATTGTATGGAGCTTGACCAAGAGAGAAAACAAAATGGAGAGGGACAAATCCAAATAATCTTGTTTAGTGATTCGTTTAAACTGGATTTCAACATTTACACAAAGGGCTAAAAAGTCCAATAACCAATCAGCTGGTGTGTGTGGTGTGCGGTCTGGCGCAAAATTGCTGCCGTCGAGTCATCCAGGTGGATGCTGCATACTGGTGGTGGATAAGGAGATTCCCCCCGATGCTTAAAGCGCTTTCAGTACCCAGAAAAGCGATATATAAAATGTAAGGAATTATTATTAATTATTATTACTATTATAATTAAAAGTGCTACCCACCCAGCCTATTCAGTTTGATATATTTTCCCTTTTCTCTCAGTTAAAATTTTTTCTTTTCTTTCATTATCATTATTTTTCACTTAATACACCAGGCTACCATCCTCAACTTTCGGTACTGACCTGTTCATATGCTTAATTTGTAAAATGACTGCACATCATATACTGTGCTGCACAATATGAGGGTTATAGTGTTATAGAGTAGGTTTATATATATATATATATATATATATATATATATATATATATATATATATATATATATATATATAAACACAACTGAAGTCAGAATTATTAGCGCCCACTTTGAGATGTTTTTTCTTTTTTAAATATTTCTCAAAAGATGTTTAACAGAGCAAAAAAAATTTCACAGTATGTCTGAAATTATTTTTTCTTTTGGAGAAACTCTTATTTATTTTATTTCAGCTAGAATGAAAGCAGTTTTTACTTTTTTAAAAACCAATTTAAGGTGAAAATTATTAGCCCCTTTAAGCTATATTTTTTAGATATTTATTATATATATTTTTTCTATTTGTAACTGTCACAAAAATCAGATAAATAAATCTTTAAAAAATAATAAATACAAAATGGCTAATAAACAATATATCTTGCAATTAAAGCATTCTAGTCAAAACAACATTATTTTGTTCATAGACTTTCTTCACTTGCATAGGTTTGAGCTTAATGAGATTTCCCTAATGCTGATAGAGAGACCATTGTAATGATTAGGCGGTTTTTGGTTGTTCTAATGCAATCCATTCAGAAAGTTAGGAATACGGATGCTGTACCTAATATTGCACTGTTGAGTGTGGAACAGACAGGCTCTCTCTGAATGGAGTCTAGCTGGTAGCCCACGGGACTGTTCCATGGATCTGAATATGCCAGCAAACTGAATGCATCCTGCAAGAAAAAGACAGAACAAGAAGCTTTAGGAAAGAAAACATACACAAACACTCACAGATTGCTTTGTTAGGTAAATCTTGCTAGTACTAGGTTGGAACTAGGCATGGGCAGGGGGTATGATAAGCTTGGATAAACGTACCACAGTTTCAAGGTTTTGCGTTTACTGTTCTAAAATATGCTCTTTTTAAATGTCTGGGTAAAACAATAAAAACATTTTCCCCACTGAACACAATATATTTTATTTTAGGAAATATTTATAATAGTTTGGAACAGTAAACATGTCAGGATTATTTAAGCCAAAAGCAGTGAGCGAATGAAAGGAAAGTTAACCTTTGGTTTGTGTTGTAGATGAAATATAGTCTTAATTATAACTATAGTAGATAAAATGAGCCGAAAGTATTTAGAGTCATAACTGAGGGAGGGAGGAATTAATATCAACCTCCGCATAAACAGATGACTTTTATAAAGTTCACTGGCATCCTTTCACTCCAAAAAAATCACAGTTAGAGCCGAGTGTTATGAGATGATGCATGAACGTGCATTAAATAATTATATTTAGCAGTCTACATACGTTTGTTGTCTCATTCCAAACATATGCAGCAAATTCACAATATGCACATTAAACTAATCAAAAGAGCAGTAAAGATTCAACTATAACGTTTAAAATTATAAATGTATAACCCCTCCATTTTTTCCCAAAATTTGCTGACAAGCTTTGAGAAGATGCTCCATGGCTAGTTGCATTAGCTCTATAATGCCAGTCTCCTTTTCAAAATACGAGCTCTATACACATCGTAAGTTTAATACAAGCTTACATAAACTTAAATATAAAGGGGAAAAAATCTAATTTTGTTGCAATTTCATTAGGGGATGTTACATTAGGGAAGTTTTCATTAGGGAATGTCGTTTAATTAAATGCTACACATGGCATGTATATTAAGGATTCTGTGTGGATTGTCAGAGCCCGTGTTTTGTTCTGAGGATTTTACACAAAGGAATCAACATTTTTGGAGGCTCACATTAGAGATCTGCGCTGGACAAAATTTTGAATCCCGCTCTCCCCCGCACTAGGCAGGTTTTAGTCCGAACCCGATCAATCCCAAACAATTTGTTGTCCCGCTGCCCGACCCGCTCCGTTTTTTACCAGCCGCGTCCGTTCCCGCTAATGGGCGGGGGGAAGAACAAAACCAAAAACCACCCAGCTATACAGAGTCCAAACAGCCTATAACACGCTGTCTGTATAAACACACACACAGCACCAAGCAAGTGACACACACAGAAAGCAACATCACGTTCTCTCTCACACACGCACGCACACACACAGCACAAAGCTCTCTCTCATTCGCGCACGCGCGCACACACACACATACACACAGACAGTAACAAACAAGCTAAACGCAGCATCACGCTGTCTCATTCACACACATACATACAGGTGCTTGCTCGCACGGGAGCGATATTGTTAATTATACCAGTTACTGACCGCTCCCTTGCTTTATTCAGAAATTTATTCCCGCACAGAAAGAAATCTGGTCGGGTCCCGCGGCTCCCGCAGGAATGCAGACCTCTAGCTCACATTATTTCATAACATTGAACTTAATGGAATATTTAGCTATAGCTTTCATTCAACGGCACCTTCTTTTCACAGGTTCAACATGGTACTGGAAACATTGCACAGACATTTTCATCCACATACATGACAGCATTTGCTGCAGATCTGTCAGCTACTCAGCTCGTTCCATGATCCAAATCTCTTTTTCTAGCAATCTTTTTTGTGGATGCCATTACAATAACGTGAACTCTTTGCCATATTGAAGGAAACAGTTTGAGAAGATTTGAGCTATGTGATGTGCTGATCAGTTGATACTATGGTAAACACAAGTCTACGAAAATTCCCAAAACCTCTATACCCGCTAGCAGCCAATGACACCTGTGAGAGTGGATGCATGTTTTTATGCTTTAGACTAAATTGTGACCCTCAGTCTTAACCCTGCAGCAGATATCGAGACATTTCAGACCAGGCAGTTATTTTCCTGGCATTTACTGTTGAATTTAGGTGAGCCTGTGTCCTCACTTTCCTGTTCTTACATGGACGGTACTGTTGTGCCCTGGTGTGTTGATGTTGTAGCTCATCTGCTTTAAAGTTGACTCTGAATCTACATGCACAGTTACTGCCTTGCGATTGGCTGATTAGATGCCAGTAACCCTAACCAAAAGACATTTCATATTGGGTTTTTAATACCACTTAAATCATAAAGATGATGATAGACACCAAACACCACATACATTTGTCTTTTAGAACAAGTGTAAGTACCTTGAGCATCTTCTTATTCGCTGAATTTTTGCCCCGCTCACGGCGCAAGTGCTCACTCATGCTTTGTAGCTCCCGGCCAAACTGGATCATCCTCTCAATGGCTGCCTGGCTCCCCCCGCACAACTGTCTCTTAGACTGAGTGCTATCCACTTCTGTGTAAAGAGCATTTTATCCATTTAAAATGGGGCGACAGATTCATTTGCATAACATGGTTGTCCAATGAACTGAGAACCACATGCACAACATTCAATTTGTAACGCTGATCACAAAAAAACCTTTGACGTCCGACAACAAATTTCATTGTATATACACAGGAATCTGAGCCAAATGAATTACTCACCCATATCTGCATCACAGTCCTCTGGCTCTGTCCCGTGTGTAGAGCTGCCATTCAGAAACCCATTTGAAGAGGATTCAGACACTCCGTTTGAGAAGTGATCCACCTCCATCTCCACTTCGCTACTGCGAGAAAGAGGCGAAATTGACTCAATACGGTTGTTTTATTTTGGATGTTCTTATTTAATTTTGCCTATAATCACACAAAACTGGAATGATTCAGCATAAATCATATATCATTCTAGCAGATGCACAAATTTTGACATTTTGATAAAATGTAAACAAAAAACTAAATGAAACGTGCACAAAGTATTAATTTGTAAACAGATCTCTATCATGCATTTACAGAATTGACAGAATGCTCATTTAATCCCAAAGATATTAAATAAAGCCATACATACCTCACAATCGTCTGCTGACCCCTACTACCATTCAGGACACCAAGCTCAGGACTTGGAAGGGTAGGAGGACATGACTTGTGACTGTGAGCCGAGGTGTGGCCTTTACTTGATGAAACTCCATTACAATAATTACTATCAAAACCTGAAGACAGATGAAAGTGCAAAATGTCAGTTAAATGTAACAGTTCAGGGCCATCCTATCAATCACAAAGACTGCATTTATATAAAAATCTACTTCAGTTCCAAAACTTTACATATCCTTTGCATAAAATCTAGCAATCATACAGTTAAATGCACTGCTTCTGCACCATTTGAAGCCAGTGAGCCCTAAAAACCCTCTTAAAACTGTTAAAACCCTCTACCTCCCCAGCTCCTCCTGTTTAAACTGATTTTCTGGAAGTTTTCTGAGGAAGTTTTTTTAGTAGATAATCTGACATATTTGCTTGAGTGAATCCCTTTGTAGTGAGTGACAAGTACAGTGCAAATGGCATTAAATGTTACTTTGTTAACGATTTCTATGTGTTTGTCACCATTTCGGTTTTTCCTTTATGGAATGAGAAAACAGACTACAGACTACTGTATGGAAAGAAATGATCTCTCACACAGGCGCAGAACATATATTCACGTTTGTCATCTGTCATTTGTTTGCGATGTTCAAGGTTAGCTTTTTGGTCCAGATGGAACAATACACAGCAAACGTCAGACAAAAACACAGTTGGTTTTTGTTAGTTCTTTGGCATCAGCTTGGTATATCCTATATATGAACATAGTAATCAAGGTCAGATCTGCACCAAAGTGAACTCGAGCAGTTCAGTTAGGATGAGAAAGCAATCTAACCCAATAAACCAGGGGTCACCAATCTCGTTCCTGAAGGTCCAGTGCCCTGAAGGGTTTAACTCCAACTTGCCTCAACAAACCTGCCTGGGTGTTTCAAGTATACCTAGTAAGACCTTGATTAACTTGTTCAGGTATGTTTGATTAGGGTTGGGGCTAAAATCTGCAGGACACCGGACCTCCAGGAACAAGTTTGGTGATTCCTGCAATAAATCAATCAACAATAAGTGTAGGGTGGTCCAGGAGTGACATCAGAACCCCCCCCCCAAAATGTTATTTATCCACTGCTGGTTGCCTCAAAATATTTTTAATGGAGTAAACTAAGGTCTGTGGTAAACAAAACTGTATAATAATTAAAAATTTTCCCCACAACATAAACTACACAAACTCACACCCTATATGTATGTATCTAGTTACAAATTAAACATGTATGTTTTATAAGTTAGCTGGGTGTGTCTAATTTACATTTTAGACAAAGTTATATTTACCACAGATCATTATTTCACTAGAACTACAATAGGAAAATCTTGAGGCAAACTACAATGAATTATTCTCATCATTTGTAATGTCAACCCTGCACCACTCCATTGTAAATCAAAATGGCAAGTGTGTTACATCCAAAGCAGCAGCATTGCCATGTTTTAAAAACAAATGTTGTGGTTTCCCACTTTAATAAGATTATTTAAAAAAAAGAAAAGTGTATTAAATCTGTTAATATTTTAAAAATAAATCCATTTTATTTTTTGGTTGGAGCAGGAATGTTGGCCACAACATATCAATGTGCATGTGTGAAAACAGCTAGATACAACAAGGCCATGGAGCAAACCTGTCATCCATTTAGATGGATAATGTAGAGGAACCCAAACAGCTGCACAATGACCAACAGCTGGATTTGCATGTGACTTGCAAAAAAGTTTCTGGTACCAGCGTGTGTATTTTACAAACCATAAATACTATGTTTTGTTAGAACTTGTGTGTATTTGAATTTCTGAAAGCTAAAATAAATGTTTTTTTTGTTGTTTTGAAACGCTGATAAATTGTGATTAATATTAAATCATTTGAATTTAGCTGTTGATTCTAATCACACCAGTGTGATTGTATGCTTCAGGGATTAGCCAAAGTTGAAGAAAGAAAGAGATAAAACCCCTATTAAAGGAATACTGAATTTTCTCTACTCTCTGGACAAGACTTTTTTTTTACCCTGAAAGACATTGTTTGAAATTATACCAGTTTTCTTTGATCAATTAAAGGGTATGTGTGTAGTGCACCAACCTGTCTGGTAAGCCTGGGAGCTGCTGGGTTTGTGAACAGGGCTGTTGAAGAGGCGAGGGGAGCCTGGGTAACTGTCCTGTGACTTAGGGCTCCTGCCACCAAGACACCTGACCTCACTGTCAGTGCCATTCACCATCTCAATGAACTGCCTGACTCTGTAAAGAGAGACACACATCGTGTATACAGTGTCTTCACTGGATGGGTGTTCATTCTTGAAAGACTGCACATGTCACACTCACTTCAACATGAAGAGGAGGTCTGGGTTTCTCTCTAACAGGCTGGGATAAAGCTGTTGAGTGGTCTCTATAGCCTCTCCCATTCTGCCAGACAGGACCAGCTTCTGGATTTCTGATATTACAAATAGTAAATCATTACAGAGAAGCATGTCATTCAGCTGAGGATGTATTATGAAAGAAAAAAAATTGTCATTCTTACTTAATGTTGACCTTTATAATCAAACAAAGGGTTCCCACACTAATCTAAATGTCAAATTCCCTGACTAATTCTCTAACAAAGACTATAGAATACACGAGACATGTCACTCATATACTTCTGAATGGGGAAAAGTGTAACAGACAATATGGCAAATGAAGTCCCGCCTTTTAGTTCAAGAGCCAATCAGCAATTGCTATATGGTGAATAAAGCCCACCTTCGAGAACAGAAGCCAATCAGAGGTTGCTATAGAATGACATCTCTCCGGGGGAGGGGCTCAGACCTGATGTGAGTGTTTGCATAATTTGCATGATACAAACATTTAGGATTGAAACTAAATAGACAGTCATTGTTTAATTTTATTGGTTATTCCTAATATGGAATTTAATCGCAAGCTTGGCAAGTAATTTTGGAAAATTTGATGTTTTCCAATTCAAACAGAATGCCCGGGCATACTGCCCAAGAGGCGCTTCCAAGATGGCCACCGAGTGAAATGACTTGCCTTAAAGAGACTTTGCTTCTACTGACTAAAAAGCTGAATTTCCATGAGCTATACAGAAAAACAGGCAGCAGTCTGTCCAGAACATTCTCTCCAAAATTTTGTGATTCCATGATTGCTGAATTTAACTCAAAATTAAGCAAATTGTTCACAAGGGGCTTCCAGCTCTTTTTTAATTATGGCAGATTTTGAATTCTGTTAAAATTCCTGCTGTGCCAAATAAAACCATATTGGCGTACAGAAAGAGCTCATCTGGTGTGAAATACCATGAGTTTTCATAGATTCTGGCAGGGCATTCCGCTTCTCCTCAGGTGTGTGACCCACTTTAGATGTGTCATGTGACGTTACTGTAATGAGCATTCAGCCAAAGCCTATTTGAACAAGGCTACATTCTTTGAATCAGTCGATTTTAACATGATTTCTCTAATTTCATTGTTGAAGAGATTGTGCCAGTTTTGTTTACTTTAATTGAGTCATTCATGTATTTAAGGTGATTCTGTAGGCTTTAAGGTTAGGAGGTAAACACTTTCTCTCAGTTTCTCTCAGTGTTCCTTTGTAAAAATTATAGACCAATGAGTCTTGAGGGAAAAAAAAGTTATAAAGAACTAAGATGAGTAAATTTGTGTATTTTCATGGCCAAACGACACACAAAATGCCACAAATGGTAAAAAATTGAGAAAAGTCAGCACAAACCAAGTTATTTTAGGCCACAATAATTCAGAAATGTTTTTTTCACAGACAAAAAACAGCATTCTTAAAACAGGCAGTATTTTAGCAGGTAGTGCTTGGTAAATGTGTTTAATTGCCGGCTGATGAGTGGGAAAGGCAATGAAAAATAAACTAACCGTAACAATAGGCAAAACATAATAAACATGGTATAGATGAAATACATTTTGATAAATGGGAAGTAAAATTTTAAATGACAAACAAATTCACTAACATTCAATGACTTGGACAAAAAATAAATTATATACATATTGTATAATTCCCTGGCTTTTAATGTCTGAAATAGACCTTTTAAAATCTCATGACCTGTGGGAACCCTGCAAACAGAATCAAAAGACAGTCTGAACGTTTGACTAGACTCACTCTGTCTATTTTTGATAGATGCAAGTTCCTCATGTACAGCCTGGTCAGTTGATTTGGCAAAGGCCTCAGCGGTGGCACAGTAACTGTGGTGAACCAGATAGGAGGCCACCATTCTGGGAAGACAGTAAAAAGTATGAAAATCAGAAAGAGAAATGGGGAAATTTGCCACTAGAACGTGCTAAAATTAACCTTAAAAACATACTCCAAATCAAAAGTACTTACTTTTGAATCATGGCTTGCCATTCTCCTTCTCTCTCCCCAATGGGGAAGCGGTCAATCTGAGACTGAATCTTGGTTCTCCATTCCCGCATGTAATCCTCAATATCAAAGACAAATGGATGCTGCCCAAAGTTGGCGTCCACGACCTCCCCCGGGGTCTGTAGACCCACTGTGGGATACAGGTTAGGCTGAAAGCAAAATAAGCATGGTTAATTAAATGTAGATGACAACTAATTCAATTGGTTTTCGTCAATTATATAAAATCTAAAAACTCAGTTGCTTTGTGAAATGAAAATATGAATCGCCCTGACTTAATCTGCTAAATTTGTCTATTATGGTTGTAATGACAATAAATATGCACTAAGAACGATTTTTTTGGAAGATACTTGGATATCTTCTAACATTTGAAGACTACAATTATTGGCCATGATGTAAAATTTTAATTTTCACACATATTTTCCAAGTGATTTGAACACAACATGGACTTCTTGTACAGTATTTCTTAATATATTTTTATCATTTTAGTTTGGATGAAAAAAAACATTATAATACTGTGGAAGTCATTGGTTACAGGTTTCCAACATTTCTTCTTTTGTGTTCAACAGAAGCTCAAGCAGGTTTAAAACAAATACAGGGCGAGTAAATGATGGCAGAAATGACATTTTTGAGTGAACTATCCCTTTAAGTTTTTTAGACTGGCTACAGAACAGACCAGTGTTGTCCAATGACTGACCTACATAACTTAACCTGCCCAGTTAACCTCATTAACCCAGCTGAGCCTTTAAATGTACTGTCCTTATGGCAAAGACAAAATTGTTTATTAATTTTGGTCATCAATAGGGAAATATTTGAAAAATAATTAAAATTAAAACCTTAACTGAAGGTTTATACAGTGCATCTCCATTGGGAAAAAACTATTAATTTAAAGCTTCCTGGAAGCAGTCCACAGTGCTACACAAATATATTTTACTTGAAGTGAAAATGTGCCTCAGTTCATGTCTGTCATACGCATTTACACTAAGACGAATCAGATTGAAATGGATTTCTAAACACAACTACACAATTCAAATGTTGCTCATCGGTCAGGTCAGGGGGCAGGCACACATTAGTCATTTTGCGATGCCTTCTGTGCTCATCGTCCAATAGAAAGAAAGGTCAGGTCTGCTAAACTGACATGGTTCACAGAAATACTCAGAGTAACATGAATGCTGGTCACCAGCCAACTGTGTTTTCTGCTCAATGGATTATTGTTTTAGCCCCAAACAGGCCTCTGTTCAGTCAGCGAGAGAAGTGCTTGGGGCTGTCAAGTCCAACATCTTGAATGATGAAGAAAGGAAGGAAAGACAAAACAATACCAAAAGGTTTCCTCTATTACATCTAAAAATGGGGGATATTCACAATAGTGAATAATAGAAAAATAATCAATCACCCCATGACCTTTAGGCAGAAAATGACATGTCACAATAGTTGTCAAAAAAACTAATATCAAGTAAAGACTTAACAAAACTATAGAATAAATACACATCACAGTTGTTAGATATAAGTAAGATGATTTTAAAGGAAATCCTAACTTTTATTTATTAAACACTGGTTAAAAGTAACAGTAAACATTTAAAATGTATATATTTATTTACTTCAATTAATAACTTTTTATTAATCATAAATATTGAAAAAAAATGTATGACTGTTTTTATTTACAAATATATTAAATCTTTTTAAACACTGATAACAATGAAAAATGCTGCTTGGGCACATAAAACATTTCTACAATTAGTTTACGGACTCGACTCATTTTAAATGCATTAGATACCTCTTTTTTTATGGTTCTAAATTTTGATCTTGAATAATTTAACAGTACCATCAGGTTTACACATTTTTATCAAAGATACCTCTTTTTTTTTATAATTAAAAAAAAAAATCTAACCAACTCAAAACATTGAGCAATAGTACATTATTATATAATATCAGTGCTTCCCACAGATTTGAAATATACTTGCTGACTGTGGTAGCTGCATTGAAATACACATTTTCTCCTCAGCACATAAATGGTCAACTACATGCAGCAAACAAGATGTGATTTTTAATTATATTTTATTTATTATGACACTGTAATACACCATTTCTTTTCAATGCGTTAAAGTTATTTTAAAAAGGTTGTTGAAATAAATTAAATCCACTATTTCTTACTTTTATGCTATTTAGAAGCCATGTGCACCCACTGACAGGTAAAAGCTGCTCTCTCTGTCCCTAAAGTTGATTGTATTGACATGACATTTACAGTATTGCCAAAGCATTTTAGATATGTAAGAAGTCCGTAATATAGTAACATCATTAAATTAATAAAATACAGCAAACGAGAAATAACTAAAAAGAATAAAAACAGACATCATTGCTTAAAATTATAATAATTACTAGAATAAAAAGTGTAGATTATTTAAATAAAGCAAATTAGTTGATTAGCCATTTCTAATGGAGTACACATATTTTGCAGCCAGTATATTTAGTTTTATCTGAATATATAGTAAAGTTTATCAGAGTCTTTTATTAAATAAATAATTATTAAATGCTTCTCTCGCGGCTGTGCGCGCAGTTAGCTGCGAAAAGGTTATGCAAAAACGCATACAAATGTATAAAGGTTACATAAATAACCTCAACTTGAGAAAGTGAAAGCAAAAACCAAATTCCGGACATTTTAGGAGATTCAGAAACTACGGTCGGATGTATCTTGGTGCAAAAGGCGCTTCTCTGTGAGTCTGCAGAGCATGTGAGATTATCTCGGCGAGTGTTGGTGGTTCGTGCACACACACAACGAGAAGGAGAAAACGTGCAGTGCGAGAGAACATTTTCCGCTGGTTAATTGATCGCCAATGTTTTGCTATCTTGGACGAATACAAAAAAGTGTAAAAGGATGATACTAGTAGTATTATTCACTTGTCACCACCAAATATACTTGAGCGGCCGTTAATATACCTGGGGCAGCCTGCCCAAGTAAAGTCTATGTGTGGGAAGCACTGAATATAAATATTGCAACTTCAGTCTCAAAGGAGATTGAAAAAGAATGAAACTTACCGGTAAATCTGTAAAAGCTATGCCTGGGGAAAAAAAAGGAAGAATTACATTTTCATTTATCCAAGTGTGCGCAAGTCTATTAACATTCAAACTTATATATAAACTCCTAAATTGTACTAAAATTGTACTAATCATCCCATTCAAAGAGATGTGTATAATGTTAAAGTCTACTGAACTAATATTTTTAATCAACATCAATAACAAAGAAAGGACAAATAATGCAAATGTTTCCTACCTAGACTGTGGCCATTTTTTGTGTAAAAACAGGTATTGTTGATGAGGTTCACACAGCAGCCAATCACATCGCCTGTTGTAAATGTAGGTCCATAGGGCTGTCCAGTGCCAGAAGAGCAGAAAGAGTGGCCATCGTCCCCATGGTAGCCATATGAGTGTTTGTCCCAACCTAAGAACAGAACATTGTGCACATAATGCAGATTTTTTTTTAGAACAATAAAATATAATAGCACTAAAGAGCACTAATCTCTCTAAACTCTTATCTCCCTGGCAAGCTGCAGGAACCACCCAGTGTCTGTGAGCATCATAAAGGTGGAGGATCAAGTTAACATGAGCACTGCTAGCATCTAAACTTTAAACCTGATCCTCCATAGTGCTTCAGAAACAGAACGCGACCTGAAAACATGACATAGCTAATATGTTACTAGCAGTAAAAGTTCAGTGACTCCTTAGTGCCTGAAAACCATTTTTACCTGGAAGTCTGTTCATGTTGACACCTTGAGCTGACAGGCCAATCCCCATGTACCTGGTGACACAAATGAACAGCAAATGTGTAATGCAAATGACTGTTTAATAGAGTGCTCACTTTAAAAATTGTGCACTCATAAGACATTAACAGTATGGTAGTATCACACTGTTAATTATACTCTTACTGACAATAACTATACTAATTTAGTAGTGTCAATTAGTTCTTGTTTCATTTAAGTAATTCCATTGTGTGAATTTGAGCAAAATGTGTCAATATATAGTTGTTAATTACATTTTTTTTCATTTAACTTTTTAATACCATCAAGTTATGCAAGATGAAAATAGGAAATCTCACCTTGTCAACTAGGTTAAATAAAATGTTTTTTTTCCATACTGGATTTTATTTTTGATACCATTTATTTTTAAGTAGTTCAACATTTTCGTTTTCATTTTTGGCCATGTTCACATGTTCATGGGTATTTTTATAAAAATCTTCGTCCACATGAAAATTAAAAAATGCACTGAGATGCATGTTAAGGGCACAAATTAAGTATTTGCATGGGTAAATTGCATACAAATCAACACTAACATGAAAACAGAGGCGGATTAGAGACCCATAGGCAAACGAAACAAAATATGCTATGCATTTGCTGCGAATGTGTGGAATTTCTTCTGCGTTTGGTGTGATCCCAGCAGTGTTGCATGCTGATGTCACAAAGCAAACACTCTGGTTATATCATCCACACAACCATACTGCACTCAAAGTTTGGCCAGAATTTTCCGAAAGTTTTGGTTTTAGTTAACTGACACTGTTTTTTGCGTGGACAAACGGTTAAACTGCGCCTAAAAAAATTGCAGTTTTGTGCGGACAGCGCCTTAGTCATAATAATCATTGACTGAATAAAGATGTTGTCTTCTAGATGGACCATGGGCCTGTACCATGAAGCCAGAATAGCTAGCTAGCCAGTAAAGATTCAGTTTAATTTGCACCAATTTTTGGTTTTAAGTGCTGGTTATATTCTGGTTTTGAGTTTACAAACCGAGATTCAACCAACCGTGAGCAAAGCAACACATATCAAACCACTTCTCCCATTTCTCTTGCTGCAAATTAAATTCCTCCTGGTGCTCTGATTTCCCATACAGTGCAAAGACATCTGTCTTTCGGATGAGACGTTAAACCAAGGTCCTGACTCTATGTGGTCATTAAAAATCACATGGCACTTTTTGTAAAAGAGTGGGGGGTGTCCTGGCCAAATTCCCTCCATCGGCCTTTACCCAATCATTCCCATGCACCAAATTGGCTCGATCACTGTCTCTTCATTCCATCTATAGCTGGTGTGTGGTAAGCAGAGCGCACTGGCGCTCTTGTCCTGTGGCTCCCGTCGCATCATGCAAGTGGATGCTGCACACTATTGGTGGTGTGGAGAGACCCCACCCCTCATAACTGTCAAGCACTTTGGGTGTATACCATACATGATTAATTCTCTATATAAATACGCATTACATGCAGGATAGGTAAATAAAAATAAACAAAAATGGTGGTAGTGTATGACTGTGTGAATGAGAGAGCTTGTGAGTGTTTACCAGCACTGAGGGTTTGCTGGTAAGTGTTCTAGTGTTAGTGTACAGATATTTGGCCTCATCCTGCTGTGGCGTCCCCTGATAATACCCCTGACAATCATTTTTGAGTCACTGCATACCTATACAACACATATTATCAACTACACATACTGACTTCACATCTACATGTGCACTAATAAGGCAAGCGGTTTTCTTTTAGCTGTCTTCTTTCTTTGCTATTTTCTTGCATTACAAAATTTGCTTGTGACTGGGCCTGGCTCTCTTGTGAGAAGTCAATCGCAGTATATTCCAAAGCATTACTACTGATGTCCCGCCTTAATGTACACATGGGCTTTAATTCGGAATTTGAGCCTGAGTTAACGGAGAAATTTGCTGATCAGTGACATGGTACCAATAAAGCCTAATTGCACTGATTTGGTTTTGTCAACTGGAAGTAAACCTAAGTTTGTTCACCCACCATTATGGTACAGGCCCTTGGTCACCTCATGGGGGCTGCCATGTTAGGATCACATGATTAGATCAGACGACCATACTACTCAAGGGTTGCATTCCAGTCCAAGTGTTTACACCCTTCACTCACCAACTTCCCTCTGTCTTGTTTCCTTGGATGTATGTCATTGATTACGTTACACAAGTGTAAACTTTTGGTGGAACATCTAAATGGGTTTAAATGGAATGCCCTAAACCCTTAAGCACTTGGAAACTACTGTTGTGATGTCCCAATCGCATTGCATTCTGGGATATATAAGTGCGGAGGTGGACATATGAAGCCAATTCGCTCCCTTGATCAAAATCGAGGGAATGTCCATGTAAGGTGTCCTCGTTCACTTGATGAAGTGGAATGCAGTTTAAAATGGGGGTGAGGATTCCCCCGAGGGAACAAGTGAAGGGAAGTTTGTGAGTTCATGTATGTGGAAATGGAACGCAGTCATCTTAATATTAGGTGAGTTTGACTTGAAGGATCACTAGGGCAGACACGTCTATGTGTGATGTCTAAGAACAACAAAAGCAATTTAATATCATACAAAGGCATCGTAATCACACTCACAATACTTTGACATCACTCACCAATCAGTTCAGTTTATCAAATTTTTGCAAAACTCTTATTATTTTCCCTCGACAACAATAAATCAACCATGGTTGACTGATAATTGAAGCCATTAGTAAATGAAAAATGCATATGGCATAAGTTGTCCAGCAACACATAAATAAACAATTGAGTACACTCATTATGCAAAATA
Organism: Danio rerio; assembly: GCF_052040795.2. NCBI lineage: Eukaryota > Metazoa > Chordata > Actinopteri > Cypriniformes > Danionidae > Danio > Danio rerio. The sequence continues at coordinate 35,168,518 of NC_141022.1, read as the reverse complement.
ATGTACTCAAAATATAGATTATTTCCACGTACCCATCTCGTCCTTTACTGATAATTTTCACCTCAAAGTAATAGACCCCACATGCAGCTGGAATCGGGTGTGTTGCACGGACAGATGCAGCATCTTTAGGGGTCTTTCCATGACCTGGATGACACAAACATAACAATTTACAATTGCAAGTGGTTAGCATCACTCACAAGAAGCACTGGAGCATTTGTAAACTTATAATTTCCACAGAGGTCGCCTTGGCAAAAAACACTTAGCAAAATGATGTATTTGCTGTGAGAGTTGATGTGATGTTTTGCCTGGCAACAGCAAACACTCTGCACATTTGCTTTTATTTTTTAACATCACACTTAATTCAATTGGAATAAGCACTGGTATAAGGTTGAAATTTTTTTTTTTTTTATCAACAAATCAGAGTAAAAAATGATTTATGTATTGTTATTATTTTGAACATTTCAGTTAAATCTGTTAATTGAAACAAGTTCTTAAATTCTAAACAAACATGATGACAGTAATAAAACCAATCCAATATCAAATACAAAAGCAGCAGCAAATCATTCACAAAATATATTAAATATATGAATATAATACATCTCTAAGGACTAATGTAGACAATTTGTATTACTTTAACTCTTGTTTGTTCAATTTCAAAGTTTTTTTTTATTAAAACAACTTTATAGGTGTATTTAACAACACTCACTTTTGATACACCAATTACATTTTATCTAACAGCTATAGGTCACTTCTGTCTCTGTACAAGCATTAACTCTATTATTAATTTATTAAACAAAACTATACAGGTATATTTGATAATTTCATTGTATATATTATTGTATTACATAATGCATATATTCATTTTTTTTCTTCCACTTCTTTTGTGATAATTTTATGATTCTTTCTTTATTCTTTTAAATGTAAAGCACCTTGAGTTGTTGTTTCAGAATTATGCATATATGGGACATTTTACCAGTTACATACATTTTCACTTATAAAATGTGACAGGACCCGACTTAAGTTTGTCTTCCTTAAAAAATCATACAAAAACAAGCATAAAATTATACAATTTAATGATAGAATGCATCCTTGATTACTGTCAGCTTCTTTTTCATCAAATGATGTCGCTTCTGCATCATAGCCTTAAAAATGAAAGATGTGACAGGACTGACAGAAACAGTGGAACAATTGTACATTAATTTGTATTATAATTTCATATTTTTAATCAATGGATGTGAATGATAACAACTTAAACTTAGAGTATTTTTTACTATACAACTGTTTTTAGCATAGCTGTAGGTTCAATTGGGCTGAGGTCAAAAACAATGACAGGGTCTGTACATTCGTAAAGTATTTTTAATAAAGAAAAATAAAATCTGAAAACCAAATGAACATATTCCTCGCATAACATATAACTCACATAAATCAACCATCAGTACATTTGAGACATTTTTGGGATGAAATACTTTTTATTCACTGAATTTATGTTTTTATTTCAGAGACAGATAATGTACGTCTCTGGTAGAATGTCCCATAAACACTTTTTAAAAATAACCTTAAAATAACAGAAAACAAAACATTTTGTCCAAGCCTTCAATCAACTATTTATTTATTTTTTTTAATTATCTATTTTTTTATTATCTATTTCTTTTATGTCTGAATTTACTTGGCTTTATTTATTTGGCATTTTGTCAATTTTGGTAACATTTAATCCCTTAAACCCAGACATACACACAGTACACTTCTAAGCTTATATGCAGATTGTACATTTACGAAGTCATCTTGGCCTACTGGTGGTAATTTAAGGAAGTCTACCTGAAACCTACCTGTCGTCAGCACTAAACGTCTGATCAATTCTGTGGCCTACCTTTATGACTCAGCTGAGGGAAATGGCAGACACCCCTCAGGATTACAGAAGCTTATTTAACAACTAAATATGGTAATCAAATGACACATATATTGCAGCTCTTTTTTATCTGGTTAATTTCTAGTAAACCCCTGACACACTGACGATGCCAGAAAACCTGCCTCTGCAGATAAACACACATACGGGCCTAGCTAGAGCTTATAATGCGACAGGCTCGATCATCAGCGTCTGTATGAAGACATGGCCTTTGTACACTGATCGTGTTGTCAAATAAGCTGACAATGCCTGCATTTCAGCAGTGAAACCCCATAGAGAAGGTGCTTCCGGAAATTACAGTAGCATCTTTATAGCACGCTACTCTCAAACTCGCCACCATGTCCTTGTTACAGTGCACGAACTTTACACTTTACAGCGTAACACTTTTCATAATTCATTATCCAAACTTACATATCGTGTGTACATATTATTTAAAAAAAACATAACATTTGCATTCGTTCAATTAATGGTCAATGTAGACTGCTCGAGAATGCTGCTAAAAAATAATGCTAAAGGGAGGCTATTTTTATTTAAACGTCGACTAAGCATTTAGTTAACATTACTAAACAAAGTTGCTAGTAAACACTTGTCTATTTATGTAGTCTATGATAATATACTCGATTGGGACTTCAAATATGCCCCCATTTCTTAATCATTTAGCAGTGTTTGTTGATAAAAAATAGGTTTGGACACAATACGACTACGCTGAAGCTAAAAAGTGTCTTTTTAATATCACTAATCAGATGTGTAACTTGACACGAGCTAACCTGGCTAACGTTAACTTAATGCCTTCAGCATTTAGTTGGTAAACAACTTGGTGTTTGTGTTCATCTGCTGTTGTTAGCCTTGGTTACCTTTATAATGCACCCGGAGGTTGTTTTGAGACAGGCCGATGTAGCTGAATTTGTCTTTGGGGCTCCAGGATCTGGGCAGTGGGGTCTCCTGTTCGTTGACGGCTGGGTAAAGGCGTCTAAGCCGCTGGTTGAGCTCTTTTTCCTGCTCGTTGAGAGCCAAGTCTCCGTGAACAACAACCGACATCAGAAACCCACAGCCCGATGACGGTCCTGACATCGCGATCCGATTCCTGCCGTCGATACCAACAGCTTGCCAGCTATCTTTAGCTGGACAGCTTTCTAACAGTGTCCAGTGGCCCAGGCGACCACTGTCAGACACCGCAGGAGAAGAGCCGCCGAGATTTCGGGCTTGTTTTATTCGGATCGGACGGCTAGCCAGCCAGCTAACTGCGATTAGCCCGCAAACAGCCTCTCTGATAGAGTTAGCAAGACGCTAGAGGGAATTAATCACGCCAACAGAGCGAAACGGCAGCTTACAAAAACATAACAGACGTCCAGAAAGTTGATCCGTGTTATTTAAGACGACATCCAGCCGAACGGACAGACGAAATCGGGCAAAAAGAGCAGAAAGACAGCAGCAGAGGGAACCCCGATCTTTTGTTTGTTGTTAGTGTGAAATCCGACGATCTGATTGGCTCTCTCAAGGTCCAGTCATACTTCCTCGAGGACTTGGTACATGACTAGACACAAGCTATCAATAACATGTTCTTCTTTTACTTTGATTGTTATCGATAGTTTAAAAATGGCCGAGACAATGATAATATACACGCGTGTTTACAAATTGCAACGTTTTATTTATTAAGTCATGTTCATGTCATGGGACAGTGCAGTTGTGGTGTAGATTTAGGGCCATCTAACATTTGCAATGCTTTGGACAACACTACACCAGAGTACACACGACTTGTGATTTAACATAGAGAAATGATTGTGGAATTTTAAGACAGGTTGTGAGCATTTAGGGCAGCAATCAAACGTTTTTCAAAACAGAATACAAAATATTGTTTGTAGAAAATATTGTCTACAAAGTCTGTGTAGTCTTGTGCAACAAATCTTCACATTTGCTTAACAAGTACAATGCAGTAATTCACCTTGATCTGATGTGTTGATTTTCCCGTCCTCTATAATGAGAGTTGATCTTCCCATTTGTCCTGTTGATGCAGTTCTTTTCTGTATGCATGGTATAAAGTGCATTCTCCAACATTCTTGTGATAAAATGGTTAATTTGTACATTTGTTATGATGTGGAAAAATGTATGCATGTTACTTTCTTCCAAACATGTTCTGACATGTTCATGCACCACACACATTTGTGTTCCAAGTAAAGCATGGTCAAACTATTAAACATGATTAAATTATAAAAAGAGGTCCCCCATAATTCAATATGCTGAAGGTTAAGACTTCATATTGCAAACCTTCAATGACTAACATTTCTAACAAAGTTAATGTTAAGTAATAAGACTGTGAAATGAATGACCTAGATTGAATAATTACTTCCCTGATCCTTTCAAATACTCCAGTAAAAGTTACATTAAACAAACATATACATAAGGTTATAAAAGAGATATTTTTTTAAGATGTGGAATCATTTTAAGTGTTAAATTTAAACAACATCAATTTGCATGAAGCTAAATTAAACCTCTGCATTTTTATTGTACACATTTTTCACTTCAGTATGCATTGTTTATCCATTAACACACAAGTTTCCACAAACCGGCAGGACTATTAGCACATCCAATCATCATATATATATATATAAAAGTTGCTTTGGTCATTACGGTGGTACACAGTCCCAAAACTCACGGCACAGGCATTGGCAAAGGCCGTACACCATGACAATGAGAAGACTGACAGGTACCAGACTGACCATCAGCACCCCTATGGTGGTGTGCTGCATGATTAGCAGGTACACACCTAGAGGCAGCGAGCTGAAGTATAGCAGTCCCAACAGCCAAACCAGGACGCGTGCAGAGGTCTGGCACAGGAGGGCCGCACAGTTCCACACTGTCCATCTATTGGTAACTGAGGCCATTGAGTCCAGGCTGGAAGATCGATAATCCCTACCTGGAGATGGAATAACAGACTCTTGCCGAGGCTCCATAATGGTGATCACCACATAATTGGAGCGAATTGAGGTCGGAGAAGCTGAAGCTGAGTGTCCCACCAAGGAGGTGAGTCGTCTGGGACTGAGGAGAATCTCACCTTGGTTGTCTTGCAGGTTGTGACTCTTCCTCATCTGGAAGGATAAAAGCGCTGACACCAAGTTGTACTCATCTGGTAGACTATCCACATCTTCTCTGGGAAGTTCTGTGATGTAGCGGCAGAATGGACAAATCACCGCATTTGGAGAGGATTCACCTAAATCGTGGATTTTTGCAAGACACTTGGCACACAGACAGTGGCAGCACTTAAGAACTTTGGGCCGTCGACTTGACAGGCTGTAAGCACAGTAGCAGATCTTGCATTCCAGTTCCTCTGTGGTAAATCCACCCACCAAATCCTCCTCCGGGAGCTGTCCCATCATATCTCCTTCTTGTCAACGCTTTCTCATCGGCTGGTTGTAGTCAAAGCTGTGCGGGAACATGGTTGCGCGGTAGCTGCAGGGCTACTGCTGGAGTCTGGATGGTGTCCCGTGCAGAACGTAGCATCACCCGCACTGTGCTACTGTGGGTCTGGATGGGTTTGTGCTGAGGAACATTTCATGCACTGTGTAGAAGGGTGGGGAGAGGCCACCACCGAAAAGATAACTGTTAACACAGCAGTAGAGAACAAACAGTGCGGTAACAAAGCAGGTCCTGTAAAACCAGGCTGGAATTTTCTAGCCAGAGCTTTTGTTGCCACTGAAATTCAGTCCAATTAGTGGCTTCGCTCTTCTTTCTGGTACAGTTTCTGCTTGCTCAATGCTGGATTATTCCAAAAAAGGAGATGGTTTTTTGGCTGAAGGCATGCTCGATTCAGAATATAGAGTAGTATGATATGTTTTAAACTCATTTGAAACTTATTTTAAACTTTCATTTTGAATGCCAATGTAAAAAGTTCACTGTGCAAGAAATTAGGTCATTGCTGTTCACTGATTCTGTGTCCTAAATTAATGAGAATTTATCATATCAAATGAGAATTTACTGGTACTACTGCCTTTTTCAAAGGGAAGTGAAGTTTCACACTACTATTTGTGTAATACATTGGCAATACTTATAGGTTTGCTTTTAAAATAACATGTTGGGGGCTGGAATTCAATAAAAACAAAAATGAGACATATTAACCGTCTTCATCTATGTAGGTTCTTGAGTGATAATATCCACAACACTCTCTCTCTCTCTCTCTCTCTCTCTCTCTCTCCCTCTCTCTGACTTTACAGCAAGATATAGAATTGACTTTTAATTGTAAAATGTTTTAATGGATTAGATCTGCTACACTGCTGTTGAGTGAGGGCTACTGCCAAAACATGCAAAAAACAAATAAACATGCTATAACATTGAAAGCAGGGAGAACCAACTGTTTTAGATTTCGGCAGGTGGTCCTGGGGGAGAGGAGGGCTGGGAAAATTCCAAATGGGAACAACACTGTCATGTTGGAATGGAAATAAATGACAGAACACAGCAGTGTCACCTGGCCAGTTGAGACCTCCTTGGGTCATGCATGCAAAATTCATTCATTCATTTTCCTTCGTCTTAGTCCTTTTATTCATCAAGAGTCGCAACAGCGGAATAAACCACCAACTTATCCAGCATATGCTTTACAAAGAGGATGCCCTTCCAGATGCAACCCAGTACTGGGAAACATTTATACACACTCATACATTACGGCCAATTTAGCTTATTTACCTCAACTATGCTGCCTGTCTTTGGACTGTGGGTGAAACCGGAGCACCCGAAGGAAACCCACAGGAACACGGGGAGAACATGCAAACATGACCTGAGACTCAAACCAGCAACCTTCTTATTGTGAAGGAACAGTGCTGACCACTGAGCCACCGTGTCACCTGCACACAATTTATTTGTTCTTAAACATTTTATACATTTACATTAATATGAAACAATTGGATAGAAAATCAGGTAAAGTAGTGGCGCAGTAGGTAGTGCTGTCGCCTCACAGCAAGAAGGTTGCTGGGTTGCATGGTTCGAGCCTTGGCTGGGTCAGTTGGCGTTTCTGTGTGGAGTTTGCATGTTTTCCCTGCATTTGCGTGGGTTTCCTCTGGGTGCTCCGGTTTCTCCCACAGTCCAAAGACATGTGGAAGAGGTGAATTGGGTAGGCAAATTGTCCGTAATGTATGAGTGTGTGTGTGTGTGGATGTTTCCTAGAGATGGGTTGCGGCTAGAAGGGCATTTGCTGCATAAAAACTTGCTGGATAAGTTGGTGGTTCATTCTGCCTTGGCGACCCCAGATTAATAAAGGGACTAAGCAGACAAGAAAATGAATGAATGAATGAATAGATGGAAAATCATTAGTGCAAATATATGCTTTCCTTGTTTGTTCCCTCCACCTATCTGCATGCTTTAACATCAGCTCTCGGGTTATGGGAAAAGTATGCAGGAAGAAGGTCTATGTCCATTTCAGTGGATGGCTTTATCACAATTATCAAAGATTTTTCCAATATGGCCACTTTGTTTAGCAATTGTTATGCAATGTTCTCCTCAAAAGTGCAACCTGAGATAAATGTTATTTTGCTTGACAGCTACTATTTTAGAGTGTATGCTTAAATTATGAATTACTGTACCTTTAATTTTTTTTATTCTGTTTATCAAGGCAGCATTTATTAAATGCAATAAAGTGTTACATTTTAAATATAAAAAAGGTATTAAAACTGCTTATCGTATGTAGTTTCAAATTAAATGATTACTCCAGTCATTATTGCTATTATTACTATTACCATTAATAATAATAATTCATTTATTTTCTCGTCGGCTTAGTCCCTTTATTAATCTAGGGTCGCCACAGCAGAATGAACTGCCAACTTATCCAGCACGTTTTTACACAGCGGATGCCCTTCCAGCCGCAACCCATCTCTGGGAAACATCCACACACACACACACACACACAATTCAGCCTACCTAATTCACCTACACTGCATGTCTTTGGACTGTGGGGGAAACCGGAGCACCCGGAAGAAACCCACACGAATGCAGGGAGAACATGCAAACTCCACAGAGAAACGCCAACTGACCAGAGGTTCAAACCAGCGACCTTCTTGCTGTGAGCTGCATCGCTGCATCGCTCCTAATAATAAGAATATTAATAATAATATTAATAATACTAATTAATATCATCTTTTAAAATCACTGGAATAAATTGTTAAATTGAATTATAAACTACTTTTGAACAGTTATTTTATAGTGCAATAGCAATTCACAATTTTACTATTTGTCAGTGGTGGAAAGAATAGACTATAAAAATAGTCATTTTAAAAGTACTCAAAAGTAGTGAGTATTACAATAGGTTGATGCGTTTACATGTATTTTGTGCTTGTGTGTGTAATCGTAACATTCTGTAGTGCATTTAGTTATTGTTTAAGGCCACTTCAGTCATCATACAGTCGACATCTGCTATCTTCTCATCAGTGACACGCAGTAGTCTCTTCATTGTGTCTAAAGTATCTTCTTGGACACCTTTAATACTGTTTGCTGCATGTCATTTACTTTATATTTGTGATTTGATTGGACAGAAATCACAGGACTGATTTTTCTAATCCCCATAGACATGAAATAATAAAGTAGTGACAGCAGTTTGAAGGAAAATAGTAAAGTAAAATTACCAATACAGCACTAAAAATGTGCTCAAGGAAAAGTAAAAGTACAAATTTTTAAAACTATTTAGTAAATTACAATTTCTGAGAAAAACTACTCAATTACAGTAGTCTGAGTATTTGTAATTGGTTACTTTACACCACTGCAATTTGTACTGTATTTCTGATTAAATTAATGCAACCTCGGTGAGCAGGATAAGCTTATTTTAAAACAAGTTTTACTGACACCAAACCTTGAGCCGGTTTGCCATATGATTATTAACAGAAGCTATAAGCTAAAGATTGTGTAAGTGTGTGACTGTGTGTGTGCGTGCGTGCGTGCGTGCGTGCGTGCGTGTGTGTGTGTGTGTGTGTGTGTTTTCTGCCAGCACATAACACAGGCGTCTGTAAACACGTTGCAGTATATACACTGCGCCCTAGCGGTTAAATCATTTATTGAGCTCATTCACATTTTGTCTTTTAGAGGAAATAAAATCTTAGATGACCTAAATATAAACAAAATAAGTAACATAAAAAATAAAGTATTTTTCAAAGATTTAAAACCAGTTATAGGAAGAAGAACAACAAACATAGAATGCATTAGCCTGCTTGCTTGTAATGTAAATACAACCAAACAAAACACTGATTTGGCTGCAGTTTCTCACCACAGGCAACCTGGAACAGGTGGAAGTCGCACAGCTGACTAAACGATGACGTAAGAGTTCCCAACAGCAACCCGAAGCTGACTCTGCGTGACGTCAGCGACTAAACAACAACAAAGTAAACAGCAGCTGGCAGTGCGCGTGAGGAGCAGGGCGCGCGCTCGTGTTTCTTTGCTATGGCTCATCGTCGGGGCGGATGCGACAGCCTGGATGCTTCAGAGGTGGAGCCGGTGGACCAGAGCTCCACCACAACACTCAACTTAGGTGGAGGAGAGACGATGGCGGAGAAAGAGGACGAGCAGAGACAGCAGCAGCCTTCGGAAGTCCGATACCCTGCAGCCTGTTATCCGCTGTGCCGCTTCTCAAAGCTCATTAACTGGAAAAGACCATTATGGACTTCCGCTTTCTTCGCAACTACAAATATAGCGTTTTGGTGAGACTCATGACGCAGCGTATTTTCCTTGTGCACTGATTTGTATTCAATACAGGATGTATGAAGACGCATTTAACATATATTTGCAAATAACACAACGCTGGAGTTTAAATAAAATGTTTGCATTAATAAGTATTCATTAAGGGCAGTCTTTATCGCTTTCCAATGCACTTTCTCTGCCTAATTTAATGAGCAGGCCTAACTGATTTTTTTGCTCACTTGCCCCACAGGCATTTTCCCTCGACTCTTTTCTCTGTATGTGTGATTGTCTATAGTCTAGTTGTGTTGTTGTAAGTACAGTGGTGAATTCTTTTGTGCACGTTGTAATTGTTTCCTTTACTTATTTGAAGAAGTTTTTAAATAGGCCTGTTAGTATCAAATAATAACCCTTTAACAAAGTATTATATAATTAAAAGAGGACACTAATGTACTAATGTGAAGGAATTTCCTTTATTATTGTATTTATTATTATTATTAGTACTGTTTTACATGTTCCCTCGTTATTTAATTTAGTTTTATGGCTGACAGAAGATGAAAAGCCAAAAAGCAAGAAATTTATATTCATCATTAGATGATTTTGGTTTCATATTTTGAGAACTTTAATTCCCCTGCTTCTTAAGTTTCTTTAGCATTTATTTATTTTTTGTTGATTTTTGTTATTTTATTTATTATTTATTTATGTTGTATTATTAATGAGGATGAAAAAAATTGTGAATGTATGTAATCTGATTGTTATCTCAGTTTTTGTGTAATTCTAAAAAGTTTTAATGCCTTTCTGTTACTGTTCAAGCATTGTTAATAAAAAAACATTCAGTCATTGTTGTCAGATGGTCTTATTAGCAAAATTATAATCAATAAACATTAATGTTATTATAAAAATATATATTAATACTATTTAATATAATATTAAACTTTATTATATCACTTTGGGCTTATGATGCAAATTAGCATTTGCTATGTCCTCTATGTAAAATGCATATTATTTTCAGTATTGTTCCCATTTATATTTTATTCATTTGTTTTTGGTTGGAATAATTTTTTTTAATCCTATAATATTAAAATATATCTTACATTTTAAAAACAAACAAACAAAAATGTTTAAATGTTTAATTAAAGAAATCTTATTCTGGCATTTCAAAGAAATATTTTTGTGGCGTGTGGATAAACAGTGTGTTTGCGTTAACATAACTGTGTAAGTAGTAATTTGGTGTTCCTTCCAGATTTAATTTCACCCTCAAAGCACATGATTTTACATGAGAGGTATCTTGTAAACAGAAATAACAACACGTGAGCATGTACTAATTGCTTAATGGCTTCAAATGTATGCCAGTCATAGATAATACACTCAGAAATAAAGGTACGCTAGCTGTCACTTGGGTGGTACCTTTTTTTTTAAAAGGTACACATTTGCACTTAAAGGGTTTATATTGGTACCTCAAAGTATATATTAGTAACTAGAAATAGTACTTTTTAAGTACTAATATGCACCCTTGAGGTATTAATATGAACCTTTTAGTACAAATTTGTACCTTTTGAAAAGGTACCACCCCAGTGACAGATCGCGTACCCTTATTTCCGAGAGTGTACCATGGCTTTAAAAAACATGCTCTATAAAATGAAAGTGATATGTACACTTGTTGATGAAAGATAAGAAAACCTGTTTTTGTTTTGTTTTGTTTTTCCCATGCAGGTTTGTGTCGCTCAGTCCCTGTCGAGTGTTCACCCTCATCTCCATTTGTCTGGCTCTTCTAGTAGTGGTCCAGCTAATGAGATACGTGACTCTTTCCAGATCAAAAGGTGTGGATTTATTTCATCACATAAAAACTCTAACATCTCTGTGTGACAGTGGTTACTGTTGAGCATGTAATCAAATGTTGATATAGATCCCATTGGTGTTTATTTCTCTCATTATAGGGGCTGCTTTATGGAGGAGTATGACAAGCAGGTAAATGTGGAACATGAACACATATTTACTTATATGCAGATAAGGACAATTCATTATTTTCATTTTTCATTTTCCTTTATTTAGCCAGGAGATCACATTATTGAGACAGTACTGTCTCTTCTTCCAGTGAGACCTGGTCAAGATGGCAGGCAACACATAAAGTTTCATATAAAAATCACAAACAATACCACAAAATTACAAAATCACCATTCTTAAAAACATCAGCTCATAACAAACAATTGCAGGTGTCCTTTAAAATGTTGTATAAAAGATGTTTAAAAGTACTCAGAGTCGGAAGAGTGTCAAGATTGAGCTGATTTTGCAGGTCGTTCCAAGCCCTGGGAGCGTGAACGGAAAAAGCACGTTTGCCAAGTTCTGATAATGCCCTTGGAACTATCAGACGAATACATGAACCAGATCTAGTATTTTGATTGTTGGTGTGAAATGTTAATAAATTAAAAATATAGGATGGTAATTTACCTAAAAGAGCTTTTAAAATAAATAAGTACAGATGTAATTTTCTCCTTTGATATAGAGATAACCAGTCTAAGGAATCATACAAAATACAGTGATGCGTCCGTGAATCTGCACCTGTGACAAAACGTATTGCTGCATGATAAACAGAATCTAATTTTCTTAATAGGGTAGCGGTTGCGTGCATATAGAGATGATCACCGTAATCCATTATAGACAGAAATGTACTCTCTACTAATTTTTTGCGGACTTTATAAGGAAAACAATTTCTTGACCGGTATAAAAAACCTAACTTTGGCCTAAGCTTTTTCAGTAACTTGTCAATATGTATATCAAAGGCTAATCTCTCATCAATCCAAACTCCTAAATATTTATAAAAGCTAACTCTTTCTATTTGAACACCGTTCAGAGTTTTTATTGTCTGATCTGTTGACTTAATGCGGCCACGGCTAAAAATCATATATTTAGTATTTTTTGAATTTAAGACCAATTTTAAATTTTGCAACGTACACTGCAATATTTGAAAAGCAATCTGTAGATGTTGTACAGCTTGGTTTAAAGAATGTGCTGCTGTATATATTATTGTGTCATCGGCATACAGATGTATTTTTGCTGATTCTATTCCGTGACCTAAATCGTTAATATAAATAGAAAATAACAACGGAGCTAAAACCGATCCTTGGGGAACCCCAGTGTTAACATTTAGAAATGGTGAATTATAATTTTCTACTGTCACACATTGAGTGCGTTCTGAAAAATAGTTTTCAAACCAGTTTAGAGCAGATTGAGTAAAACCTAAAAGCCTAAGTCTCTGCAACATTAGTTTATGATCTACAGAATCAAAAGCTTTAGATAAATCAATAAATAAAGCAGCACAGGACTGTTTACTGTCTAAAGAGCGTGTGATATCATTTAAGATTAATGTAGCTGCAGTAACCGTACTGTGTCCCGTTCTAAATCCTGATTGGTGATCCTGAAGTATATTATTAATTGACAAATATTGTTTTAGTTGGTCATTTATCAATGACTCAAAGACCTTTGCTAAAACCGACAATCTGGAAATAGGACGGTAATTATTTGGGTCTGCAGGATCTCCCCCTTTTAATAATGGCGTAACCATAGCAGATTTCCACATTTTAGGTATCACATTAGAAGTGAGACTTAAGTTAAATAAAGAGGCTATAGGTTCTGCAACTAACTCTGCTGCCAGACGTAAGAAATAAGGGTCAATTTTATCGATTCCTGGTGATTTTTTAATATCTAGAGTCTCTAAAGCTTTATGGACCTGTGTGACGGTGATAGGCAAAAACTTGAACAAATGTGAGGAACTGTTTCGCACAGACTCAACAAGTGTGTTTGAAGTATGGGCAGATGAGACGGGAGAATCAGAAATCGAGCCGACAGATATGAAATAATTATTAAGATTGTCTGCAATGTCTTCTCTGCCCTTAACTTCAGTGTTATTAACTTTTAAATAATTTGGGAAATTAGAAGCCGGTTTAGATACTGAAACAGACTTAACTAATTTCCAAAAATGTACAGGTGTACATTAGATTCAAATCCTGACATAATGTACACTGCCATTCAGTTTGGGGTATTAATGTTTTTGGAAGAAGTCATGTATGCTCAGCAAAGGTGATTATATACAGTAAAATCAATAATGTTTTGAAATTTTATTCAATTCATTATACTTACATTGTTTATTTATTTCTGTAATGTCAAAGAAGAGTTTTCAGTCTTTGGTAGTACATTATCCTTCAGAAAATTATTCTGATCTACTGATCTGGTACTCAAGAAACTTGTTATTATTGATGCAACAATTTTTTGTCAGCTTTAACAATAAAACCTGGATTGCACTTTTCATACAAGTGAATGTGCTGAAAACTAAATTAACGAATTTGTTTTTATAAAAAATTATGAAATTAGACTACTTCAGACAATTATGAAATTAGACATTACTTTATTAATTTCATTTATCATTTTAAAATAAATCTAAATATTTTATAATACATAACTTTGTTATTAAACTTTGATATTACATTAAATTACGTTTTGACTGATTTAAATTTTAACAAACCTTACTAAATAGCAAAAAAATTAAATTCTATAATTTCAGAATGTACGTAATGTATGTACTTATGTACTTATGTACTAATGTTTCCCACACCAACATTTATTAAACTAAATTTTTTTTTTAAATAAGCTATTAAATAAAAGTCTGTATGCAATATTAAAAAAATAAAATAAAACAAGAATAAAAGAAGGACATTCAGTTTAATTAACCTTAATAGAAAATTATATATATTTTGTAATTTTATATGATTGTAATTATATGATTACATCAGATCCATTCCATAGCAAAGAGAACCACACTTTCTTATTAAGTATCTCCTTTACCTATAATTGTACATGTTTTTCCCCCCAGACATCTTTTATCCATTGTGATAGGACAGGTATCTTTGTCTTTTCCAAAGCAATAACTATATAATATTTTTTAAATACGTATTTTTTACAGTTTTCCTTACCTCACACTTTAAGTATTAGTGTAAAATTTCATATAAAAAATACAAATACAACTTTTTACTATTGAAAAAGGCTTATCGTTATAATAGTAGTGCGATTTGTTTTATTTATGTTCTGGTTGCTTGAGTTTTGAACAACGCAAGATTTACGGATTATGCCAGAAATTCAGTTATCTAATAATCAATTTATCGTCAACCTACATATAAGATTTTAATACACTTGACTGAATCAGTTAAGGGTTTGATTGTGACTGCCTTTATAAATATTTTTTTATCTCAAGCATTTTTCATTCATTGGCTATAACTCAATCTGTGACCACCAGATGGCGTTCTTTGACTTTTAATGATTTTATTGACGACACGCAGCAATCCATAAAGCCTGTCATGAGTTTACGAACATCAACGATATTCTTGATTGATAAAGACTGATAAAGAAACCTAACAAATCACTCCTGACTTACTCAAATCATAAAAACCCATGACGGTTGTCTTGCCTTTCATATATAAAATTTGGATCAAACATTAGATAATATTTAGGATACGTCAACATTTTGCAAACGAGAACGTTAAAAAGTCAGCCTAAATTTGTTAACATATTTGATTAGAGGACGGTTTGATGTACTTATCCAATACTGCTTATCACTGGCCTTCAGCTTTCCATTATTTTATTCAGATTTGCGCAATGCCACGTGCTGTGACCAGAGCTGCTCTGTCACTGTTTACATGCTTCTGCTGAAAACAAATGCAATGGCAGCATTGTGCTCCAGTGGGTGAGATGCCAGTGCTGCAATCTTCCTCAGTGTGGTGTTTATGCGAGACAGGCCTCATTAAAACCTCGGGTACTCCACCAACAGCTGCTGGACAGTCTCAGCTTGTTCATTTCTGCCCGCTGCTGTTGATGTGAGTTGTGTACAACAGTTGTCTTCAGCTGGATCTTCAGTTTGACCCTTTTAACCTCACATAGCCGCGGCCTCAAAGAGCTTTCTGTTGTGGCCTACTTTTTGTATGTTTCACTTTTAGACATTACATTACATAATTGTAGTTTCATTAAATTGTAGTTGTTTTATAGTGTTGTTTAAAGGGATATTTCACTTAAAGTTTATAGTTCTGTCATCGTTTACTCACCCTGTTGTTGTTACAAACCTCTATGAATTTAACTTAAACCCCTTGTACAATTTGCGATATTAATATTAAACAATTACCTATGACCAGGGCCAGACAGAATCTGCGGACATTTTTTGCTATTACTGCGCAGAATATTGTGGATGTCTGTGGATTTATGCTAAATGATTTTGGCTGTATCATAACTAAAAACTTAATATTTTACCTTTTATTTAATGTGTACGATTCAAATTCTATTAAATCCATTTGTTTGGTAAACAAAGCAAGTCTCTCATATAATATATGAAGAGTTCAGATGCAAAAACTTCTAAGTGCCATCTAATTTGCATTTAGCATTTTTCTCAAGCTCCTATGTATAAGTTGAGTAATTTCCTTTTTTTGGTCAATTAATGTTATTCTCATAGCTTTTAATGTGAAACAAGTGAACTTAAATAAAGGAGTCTACGAAAAATGGCCAGTTTAGAAGAAAATATCTGATGGCACTTAGAGGTTTTTGCATTTGAACTCTTCATATCTACCATATATCTACTAAAAGACCAAAAATATTACTTTACAAACTGTATTGTAAGTAAATCACACAAACATTTTCATGTTAGTCAGTAATATAACTGAAATTAATCCAAAAAACGGAATAAATATAAATGTACACACATTTACGCACAACTAATATAATAGACTCAATGATGGGCTGAAAATCTGCAGAAATCTGCAGATTTTTTGCGCACACAGATTCCATGTGGGCCAGCTATGACGTGCTGCTTATTATTTGAGTAGGTGTTATGTTAAGTATTAGGGATGTAGGAAAATATAATGCAGAATATTTACAAAGTAGTAAATCGCCAATATTGCATTAATAGACAGTTAATAAGCCACTAGGTAATAGTGAGGATTGGCACTTAAACTAAATTTTTACTGAATTTCTTTCTTTCGCTGACAATGAGAAGGTATTTTGAAAAAAATATGAGACTCATTAAATTTGAGTCAAAAAGCTACTTCCAAAAAAAATCCACATACAGTTGAAGTCAGAATTATTCAGTTGAAGCCACTTCTCCTTTTTATTTCAACAATTTCTGTTTAATGTAGAGAACATTTTTTCAACACATTTCTACACATAATAGTTTCAATAACTAATTTCTAATTACTGATTTATTTTATCTTTGCCATGATGACAGTAAATAATATTTGACTGGATATTTTTAAGATACTTCTATACAGCTAAAAGTGACATTTAAAGGCTTAACTAGGTCAATTAGGTTAATTTGGCAGGTTAGGGTAATTAGGCAAGTCATTGTATAACAATGGTTTGTTCTGTAGACTATCAATGAAACGCTTAAAGGGGCTAATAATTTTGTCCTTAAAATGGTTTTAACAAATTTTATATTCAAAAAATATTCTCAGACATAATGTAATATTTTCTATGCTCTGTTAAACATCATTTGGGAAATGTTTTTTAAAAAAAAGTCAAAGAGGGACTAATATTTCTGACTTTAACTGTATACCTTTATACATGTATGATGTTTAACAAAGAAATGAAATTTTCACAGTATATCTGATAATATTTTTTCTTTTGGGGAAAATATTATTTGTTTTATTAGGGCTTGAATAAAAGCCGTTTTTAATTTTTTATGAGCCAGTTTAAGGTCAAATTTATTAGCCCCTTTTGGCCAGTTTTTTCCCCCAATAGTCTACAGAACAAACCATCATTGTATTTTGCCTAAATACACTACCCTGTCTAGTTAACCTTATCAACCTAGTTAAGCCTTTAAATGTCACTTTAAGCTGTTTTTATGTCTTGAAAAATATCTAGTAAAATATTATTTACTGTAAATATGTACATATATTTATTAGCAGTCCTCTGTTGTCATATACTATCGTTGTTCCAACAGTTGTTGTTCTAATATTTGTCATAGTGATGAAACACTTTATTTGTCTGTACACTGTGACGTATGTATGGCGTACTGTGGCTTGTTTTGTCCTGCCATGTTGTGAAACTTGAGTTTATGTTTCAGACAGTTGTGTGTGTCCAGTAGAATGACACAGCCATTTGTGCATTCAGCAGCGATGGGAATCCTTTCTTGCATTTCCTCGTCATTCTTATTGGGGGGAATTTAGAGTGCCCCAGCTGGGAAGCCAATCACATCACAAGATACTAAATTAGAAAGGGTGTGTCTAGAATCTCTGTGGTTTATTGGTGGAAGGCTGAGAGAGGGTTATGACTGGTGTTATGTGTCCACTGACCAACTGACCAGTCACGGTTCTTTCGTCACAGTCAAATGACTAAATAATAATAATAATAATAATAATAATAATAATAATTATGGTTTTATATAAATAATAAAGTGATGTAAATAACACAGAAATATTTTACTGTTTACTGGGTACATTTTTACAGTTTTTAACCCCACTGACAAAAAATATTGGGGAATATTAATATTATTAATATTAATAATATTAATATTATTTTTTTTTTACCAATGTACAAACATGTACAGTAGTCAACATTTGAACTGGTTCATCATCTTTAATCAAAGTCCTAAATCTAATGAGCAACACCAGTTCTTGTTTTAGGACAATTTTGAAAAACGTTTTTGATCCACTTCGAATGTTGTCTACTATATATTGTAGAAAATATTTAATTATTAAACTAGAGTTTTATACCATTAAAATGTGTAATAAGGAAAAAGCAATGTCAGTTCTTAAATGTGATTTATGAAAAATATTCTTTTTCTGAGAAGCTGTAGTGTAGTTTCATTTATTTGTTTTAAATTGATAATGACATTTTTTATTTAGTTTTAATAGTTAGTCAATTTTGTTACAATAATCAAAAACGTGTGATAATCATAAATCAATTAGATGGAATTTTAGGGAAAGAAGCAAAAACTATATTTTGTTGTTGTGACATCAGGAAATTGCATTCCAGTCAAAAAAAGATGAACTGATCATTTTTCAGTGAGAAATTTGTGCCATTTGAAATACTCTTCTAAGAGGGTCTCTTTCTGTGAAAGGGGGTATTAAGGGGGTATTATATGGAGTGTTTGTACGTGTGTGTGTTCATGCCCCAGCACTGTCTGTCTGATGCCTGCCTCTGGAATGCTATGTGACTCATGGTATTTTTAGACCTGACCGGTTGAAATAGTGAAGCTCAGGCCTTGATCAACATAAACACTAGTTGGTGTGGCTTCATGCGACACTTTATTTGTGACTCTGGAACTTATCACTGACGCTCTCACCTTCTGAACACTTTTCATGCTGAAACCTAGAGTTTTTGAGATGACTGCTGAAGACCATGGATCAGCGGTGAGGTAAAAAATAATTATTTGTGAATACTAATGAGTCAATAGCATCCATGGTTTGTAAATTGTAAGTCTTAATTGGCTATGTGTAATATTTGAGACATAGGCTTGCTCTGAATTACTAGAAATGTCAGTCATCATATCAGATGCATCCTGGGTCAAGTTGTTTTTATGTTGGGGCTTGCTTTGGAACATTTGTGAGATGGAATTTGATGTTAAGTGTTTCAAGGACTTTTTAGGTACTACTGATACTTACACATAAGCCACACAGCAGTGGGACCAACCTGTCAGTCAAGACTGATGAGTTTTAAGTGGCCAAAACCACCAACAGGCTAAGAGCAGTCAAAATACTGCTTTCAGCTAAATGCTAAAAATGCCATCTGCTGTCTATTTAGCTATTTTTTTCTTTGACCCTATTTTGAAAATGAAGTGATGCTGTGGATGTTCACAGCCATTTGTCAGCTGTTTGTTTTGGGCTATTTTAGTGCCCTGTCACTGGGCCTGTTTGAGTGTCAGACAAGTAGCTTTCTGTGTTGTTTTAGCGATTAGCATGGGAGTCAGCTAGTCGAGCGGTTTGGTTTTTGAGTCTAGACTCACCTGTTATTGGCATTTACTGAGACATTAAAGGAATTTCTGCACATTTCCTTTGGTTTTAAAAGTTTTAAAACCTGCTTGAGGTGGCAAACTTTAATTTTATTTTTGTATTTTGGTTTTCTAGTAATATGAAGGAACATATTTACACTAATAGCACTGCATGATAAGTCACTAAATCATATTTATTCAAACTCCCAGTTGATTTTCTTCATAGTATGTTTTAGAAAAGTTAATTGTGATTTTACTATAACAACAACAAAGTGGTTAGAAATCACATAAAACATGGTTTTGGTTCACTAACCATATTTAAAGAGTTAATTTACACAAAACCCCCTTTGTTTTAAACGTGAGTTTTTTTCTTTAAAATATTTTAAAGGATGCTTGTATATTAAACATTTATGTTTATTGGCTACCAGCATTCTTCAAAATACCTATTTTGTGTTCAACAATAACATGATCTGAAAAAACCTTTGGAATCACATAATAGTATGTTTTTAACAATACCTTTAATGGTAAACATTTAGTTATACGAATGTTAATCAATCACAGATTTTACTACCTTTTTATCCAATTTGTGTAAGGAATGACTAAGCTGTTTATTAAATCTTTGACAAGTTTAGACAGTCAGATATGTTTGCTATGTTTCCCCTGCAGGCAGCATGTTCACATGTACATTTTTGTAACTGCTTTAGTTTTTAGACATTTCAATCTTTCTTTTCAATTAGTTATACAAATTCCTCATTCAATATTTAATATTTCTAATATTTATTTAATTTGGGCAAACGTCCCACGCAGTAAGATTTCAAATAGCGTTAACTATCAAACACCACATGGCACTATTGTCAACAAACAGATTTCCCAAAAGACGAAACTAAAGATGTGATCTGATGAAATCTCTTCTCACAAGTGCCATGCGAGTATTACACCTCATTGATCTCCAGTCATCGGCTCTGCTCCGGGTTGGGTAAGCCTGAGCTCACTTTCTCTGGCACATTCGCTTGTATCTGCCACATGGTCGATGGTGAAATGCTAATGTGAGCTCTGTTGCCTCATAGTCACATGCACCCCATGCGCTCTGTTTAATAGGAAACCTCCGGTGGGGAAACATGTCTCTGCAATGCTGGAGGTGACTGGTTTATGACCTTTGAGAGGAAATGCAGCTCGAGCTGATCTGTTGGAGAGAGCCTAATTGCTTGGGCTATGTCTAGCATGTTTTTCTGCTTAGGTTTGGAGCTGATCTGTTTTTATGATGGACTTCAAGAAGTTTTCGATGCATAGGTGGCTTTGTTTGGTTTGTTTTAGTGATGGGAAATATAGGGCGACAGCTGTGCGGGGACTGGAGTAGGGACGCATAACCAGAGATAAAGGGCATTAACAGGCTGCCTGTTAATAGATGCTTATCTTGTGCCAAGAAATTCTCAGATGCCCCATTCTAAAAGTCACACTAATTCATTGCAAGGCAAATGTTTGACCAAAAAAATATATGCCTGACATTTTAGTGGGTATTATTATTAGCTACCATGTTTAAGATTTCAAAGTATATATATATATATATATATATATATATATATATGTGTGTGTGTGTGTGTGTGTGTGTGTGTGTGTGTATATTGTATATTGTATATTGTATGTTAATTTTTTACCCAATTTCTGTTTAACAGAAAGATTTTTTCTACACATTTCTACCCATAATAGTTTTATTAACTAATTTCTAGTAACTTTATTATTGATTTATTTTATCTTCACCATGATGACAGTAAATAATATTTGACAAGATATTTTTCAAGACACTTCTATACCGCTTACAGTGACATTTAAAGGCTTAACTAAGATTAATTAGGTTAACTAGGTAGGTTAGGTTCCTTGCTCTGTTAAACATAATTTGGGAAATATATAAAAAGGAAAAATCAAAGGGGTAAATTATAAGGGTTAAATAATTGTTTAACTGTATACATTATAGATAACTACTCGTTGTCTTTTGAAAAAATGAAAAGTCCAATCTGAGATGACATAAGTATCATAAGTAACTATTGTTTCTAGCATCTTCAAAATCTATTTAGATCGCTTTGAATCTATATATTCAACTTCAAGTGACAGGTACACCTATTTGTTTTTAAACAGGAAATGCATTCTGCCACATAAATTCATATAGCAAGTTACACTCAGGGCGATGCAGTGGCGCAGTAGGTAGTGCTGACGCCTCACAACAAGAAGGTCGCTGGTTCGAGCCTCGGCTGGGTCAGTTGGCGTTTCTGTGTGGAGTTTGCATGTTCTCCCTGCGTTCGAGTGGGTTTCCTCCGGGTGCTCTGGTTTCCCCCACAGTCCAAAGACATGCGGTACAGGTGAATTGGGTAAGCTAAATTGTCCGTAGTGTATAAGTGTGAATGAGTGTGTATGGATGTTTCCCAGAGATGGGTTGCAGGTGGAGAGGGCATTCTCTGCGTAAAAAACATATGCTGGATAAGTTGGTGGTTCATTCCACTGTGGTGGCCATGGATTAATAAAGGGAGTAAGCCGAAAAGAAAATGAATGAATGAAACTTCGACTCAAATAGAAAACAGTGTTTGTTATATTGTTTATAATGAATTGATTGATTATTACTAAGAACATTGATGTCTAACTTAAAAAAATTAACAAGCAGGAGGATCACTTTAGACATGGTTTAAAGGGTTAAATCAAGTGTTTTTTCAGGTTGGCTCCATTTCAGTTATGTCATGGACCCATAGTTATACTCCAAGTTAGAAGAATCCATCTAAACATTTCTGTAGTCCTCACTCTCTCATCACACATGCTTTTTGAATGTGCTAGTTTCTGATTTCAGAGGAATACACAAATATGAGTAAAATTCATGACAACAAATGTTTATGTTACTGTAACTTATTTTAATCAGTTCATCAGTTTCCAACTACATTGTTTTAGTAATACATAGTTTACCTTAATATGTTTAGTCAGTTTGTTTGTATTTGCATTTTTAGTAAGATTGATAAATTATGTTGAGTAAAACAATGCAGTGTTCCCTGTGGTTTCATGCCCCATGCATGCATGAGCCACAAAATATACAATTTGACCTGTTTCATTAATAACTTTTCAAATTTTGTGTGCATTATAGATTTATAATTTTTTTAATGCACTACCTAAATTTTTTAGGCGTTATTTTGGTTGTTGAATGTGGTTTCATTTCTGGTAATTTACTGAACTGGTTATGTGCTGAACATGTTTAACTGACAACACAGGCAAATCATCCAAAAGGTTAATATAATACACTACAATATGGCAGTGCATGAGTTTAAAGTGATAGTTAAAGAAGTGTAGTGAACACATTTTTCTGACAGGGTCAGACTAACGATTGATCTTTTTAACTGTAGCTGGGAGATCATTGATTCTGTCCAGGAGGGCAAGTCTGCATCAGGATCTCCATTCACAGACTTCTGGACGAGTCTCAAGTTGTTCATTGAGGAGACATCCTCTTTTAAACAGCAGAATCCAGGCAAGGTATGGATAGATTTGAGTAGATGATTCCTAACATGTCTTCTTTTTTACATCAACTTAAAAATTGTATTAAAACTGTAGAAGGAGAACTACATACCTAACAAGTCCTCATTTCTTTTACAATTTTTTAATTATTTGTAATCATCATTTTGCCTTCACTATTTTACATGTAATCACTTTGCAGTGTAATTCTTGCAGTAATTCATGTTTTTTTTGTGTCGTGTTTATTCAAAATTTTCAAGATGAATGTACAATGTGCTTTCAAAAATACAACCAATTAAAAGCTAATTTTAAAGACATTGCAACATAGTCCAAAAATGAATCACAAAACCAAATCATAAACAATAATAACACATAAATGATTGTGTAATAAGAAAATACAAATATGAAAAATAAAAGAATAATAAGACAAATAAATGTAAGGACAACATAATAAAGTAATTAATGGTATATTTCTATTTTTTATTAAATTTTATAAATAATTTCTAACCATTATTAATTATTTTAAAGATTTGTATAGTTTTAATGTTGAACCCTATGTGTAACTTCATCAAAATTTATAAAAATATAATTTTTAAATAAAATAAAAATATGACAAAGTCATAAACATTTAAGTGTCCTGTAATAACCCCCAGTTGCACTCCATAGTTTTCCAATGAGTATTTCAATTAGAGGCCGTTAATGAGTTCATGTTTTATATAGTAATTTAATGAGAAATATTACAAGTATGCCATGTAATTTTAATGTAGGCTTTTTAGCAGCTGTGTTTATAATCATTTAAGTTTAGTATTTCCCATTGCATGTATTTATTATTTCACACAGTGATTAATTTACAGTGAACTGAGCCATTTTAAATTTGTGTCTCATTTGCAGTTTTGTCTGCTGGTTTGCAGTATGTGCTCTTTTCTAGCAATACTTGGACGTTACGTACCAGGGGTTGTTATTTCATACATTTTAGGTAAGTACCAAAAAAAGATCCTAAACATATAATGATAATAATAGTTATTTTGTCTTATTTTTTCACTGACATTTCTTTACAAATTCAATTCAATTTAGGTTTAATTAGAAAGCACCTTTACAATGTAGATTGTGTCGAAGCCGCTTAACATAAAAGTTCTAGTAAAGTCCAGATTTCAGAGTTGAATTCATTTAAAATACATTCAAAATACATCCAAAATGAATGTAACCATGCTGCTACTGGCCAAGGAGAGCAAACCCCCTCCGGATTTACCTCCAGCACAGCCCATTCGTCATGTGGTAGTGGATTCTTAGTAATGTCACTGTGACGACATTCACATTCACACTCAGTCTCTGGTTTCTTTTTCTTCCTGGCAGTCAGCAGGTTCGTAAGTGTGAGCCTTACATTAATAGTTTACACATCTGTTTACCGCAGTGCTGGGTATTTTTCTCTGGCCTTTGGTGTCGTCACATGAGTTCGGGATGTGGTTGGAACCAGTTCTGCAGAAACTGGACTTTGGAGTGGCCGAGTTTTTTCAGAAAATAAAGGAGAATCACGGTAAATCCCAAATACACTCACTATACAAAATTGACTTTACATTTTTAAATTTATATAGTTTCTCCCTTGGATGTGCTGTTTTTGATTTATGTAGCCCAAAACAAATGCCTCACCGGACAGACTCTGTTCCTAATCCTAACGTTCTTGGAAAGCTTTCAACTTTTTAGCTTTTGGTACTTAAAACCCCTATAAATCATTGATACTCTATTCACCCAAATGTTTTAAGCTTTAAAACTAGGGAAAAAAAACCCATAATAGTAGTCTGTGTTACTCTGTTACTAAATGATTAATGCCAATTTTTTTACATTTCCAGAATGCAAGGATTAAAGATATTATTATATATAAAGTTAATTTTTAAATTATTGATGCATGTTAGAGCTTTTGCATCACTTCATAAAATTGGAATTAATCCACTGTAGCAACAGGATTACTTTCACATAGTTTTGAACAAAAGATGAACGTAAGTCATGTAAGCTTGGAATAACATAAGGGTACACATAATACATTTATTTAGGTTTAAGACAAAATTCAAAAATACTATACAGGTATCTGAAATAAAATGATTGAAGCAGTAAAATAAACCTAAAACTGAGATTAAAATAAAGCTAAATCAAATTACTTGATTATTAATAGTACATTTTTAAAGGGACAGTTCACCTAAAAAACTAAATTCTGTCATCAGCTATTCACCCTTCACTTGTTCAAAACAAATCACAAATTAAGATGTTTTGAAGAATGCTGGTTACTGGGACCAAATGACTTTCATAGTATCCCCTCCATCTCCCACCCCCACCATGTTAGTCGATGGGTTTCAGCGACCAGCATTCTTTAAAATATCTTCAGTAAACGATGAGGTCATTTTCAGTTTTGGGTGAACTAACCCTTTAAGTATTATTATATATACTAAGTAAGTATATAAATAATACTAAAATAATATTGCATGGAAAGTAATTCCTAAGGTAACCTATAAACCTATAGGGAGCATCTTTTCCCACTATACATTACTTCAAATGTATGAATCAACTTTGAGTCTTAGGTTTAGCATTAACATGTTGCTAAGCTAACAATGTGCTACTACAAACAACTTGAACATAGCAAACATGAACATCTTCACACTTACTCTCTTTCTGCAGAGAAAAGGATACTCCAGTCACAAACCGAGAGAGAGTGCATCGAAGCAGATCTGTCTGCACTTTTCCCCAAGGTCAGCACACTGTCACACAACTGAAGACAAAGGGTTTAATGATATAATATTCATATGTCCATTTCCTGTGAACCGATCTGTTGCAGATGGACTCCACTGTGTGCAAAGAGCTGTCCTTATCAGACACAGAGGTCTCTGAAGTCACGTGGACAGACAACGGCACTTTCAACCTTTCAGAGGGACACACACCTCAAACAGAGAACTCTGACGGTATTTTTTAAAATCTTAGTAATATACATATAGGACGCAGTGGCACAGTAGGTAGTGCTGTCACCTCACATCAAGAAGGTCGCTGGTTTGAGGCTCGGCTGGGTCAGTTTGTGTTTGTGTGCAGTTTGCATGTTTTTTCTTCGTTCGCATAGGTTTCCCCAACAGTCTGAAGACATGCGGTAAAGGTGAATTGGGTAGGCTAAATTGTCCATAGTGTATGAGTGTGAATGAGTGTGTGTGGATGGATGTTTCCCAGAAATGGGTTGTGATTGGAAGGGCATCCGCTGCGTAAAAACATGCTGGATAAGTTGGCGGTTCATTCCACTGTGGCGATTAATAAAGGGACTAACCCGAAAAGAAAATGAATGAATAAATGAATGAATTAATAAATATACCAATAGGAAGTATGTGTAGTGTGAGGGTAAATTTAAATATCATTCACCTTGGAAGCAAACTGGCTTGCTTGTTTTATACACATATTTATATATATATATATGTGTGTATGTATATATATATATATATATATATATATATATATATATATATATATATATATATATATATATATATATGTATGTGTATATATATATATGTATGTGTATATATATATATATATATATGTATATATATATATATATATATATATATATATATATATATATATATATATATATATATATATATATATATGTATGTATGTATGTGTATATATATATATATATATATATATATATATATATATATATATATATATATATATATATATTTGCAAAACATTTTTATAGCATTGCCTTTACAAATCTCGTAAGTCAATTGCAATGCTCATTTGCTTTTTAGTCAACCGTGAGTTTGCGATGCTGTTTTTACTTTGCACTTCATGTTTCTGCGCGTTTCACTTTGTGGCAAGGGGGTGGAGTCCAGGGAACTTGGGCGTTTACAGCAGGCCCGGACCTGCCTCCATTTAAGCGACGTCATCATTTGCTTGCCAACTGCTATGAAACTTTGAAAGAAGACAAAGCAGAAGCAGAAGCATGGCTGAGCATAGGTACATTAGAGAAGTATGTCTAATTGATAGTTTAATTTGATAGTCTTCTTTCAAAATTTTATGTCGGTTGGCAAGCAAATGATGACGTCGCTTAAATGGAGGCAGGTCCGTGAACACTGTAAATACACATGTTTTGACTCCGCCCTCTTGTCAAATGAGGGCCACAAAGTGAAATACGCAGAAATGTGAAGAGCAAAGTGAAAACAGCATCACAAACTCACAGTTTCAATTTACTGGGCGGGTTTTACAAAGGTAATGCTATAAATGTTTTGCAAATATATACAGCTTTTTTTTAGAGAGAGATTTGCATTTATTTATTTATTGCTCAATACTTTTTGTTTGCAAAACTTATTTAAATAGTATATATAAAGTATATGGCAAGTATATATGGCCCTAAACTCCATACATCAGTGTGTCATTTTTATAAATTACAGATGGCCTTTGTTTGTTATTTATTATAGATATTCAATTAATTTATATGTTGAGGCACTGCATATTAGACCAAATTATGTACATAGATTATGTACATAGATCTCAGATACAGCTCAATTGTGCTTCTATAGCTTATTAAAGATCAAATTTTACACAGTTTACTTGTTAAATTCAGCATTGTTAGCACACACTGCTATCTCTGAAGTAAACAATTAATCCACATCAATTCAAAAAAAGTCTTGGTTATCCATCTGATAGTTTGGAAAGTAAAACATGGAAATATGTAAAAATAAAGTATTTTTAATTAGATTCTATAGAAAATATAGTTAATAGAAACTTCAGCTTCCCACAAACTATATTTAATGAATTTATTTATATGTTTCATATACAGACTCAGACAGGCGAAGCGACGAGGAGGTCTTCACAGGTGGACTGCCGGAGTTCCCCTCTCTGGACAATGGCTTGGCGACAAACGGAGAGGATGATGAAGACCTGAGCATTGGGCTGCCGACTCCTCCAGCTCATCCCAGCAGAGTGGGCTCCACGCAGTCAGAAGACGAACCCGCAGTCCAGGCCCTGGAGGCTGTGCAGAGGCTGGCCGGAGACATGATCACAGCCGCGGTCTCCACAGCCATGCAGGAGCGTCTGGAGGCGGCAGTGGCACCTGCGCTGCTCCAGGCTCTGGCCGAGGAGTCAGACAGCGAGGCGGAGGACTTTGAGTTGTTGGACCAATCGGAGCTGGAGCAGCTGGAGGGCGAGCTGGGGCTGGACAAGGCCAACCGCGCAGAGCTGTCTAAACCAAGCAAACCTTCCTCAGGCTTTCTGTCCAAACTCCTGGGCCGCCACTGATCGGATTCAGAGGGGTTTCCGCCTTCCCTCTGTGATGGGATGTGGGTGGGAGGAGAAGTGTTGGGTTTACAGGGAATGGTCCAGAGTCATGAAGGTATTCCATTGTTTTACTTTGCTGGTGTGATTTAGGTGTTTTGTTAAAAATAAAAAAAACAAAGGCATCTGTCGAGGTTGAATGAAGTCCAAAGTATACTTCATTTTTTAGGCTTATGCAGTTTTATATTTTCATCATCACACATCAGCTCTAATTCACAGTGTGTGCACAGCTCACACTTGGATTTTTATTATTTATTATAGATTTTATTTATTATAGGAGTCATTAAACCCTTAGCTTGATTTGTTTAAGCATAAGTATAAATGTAGGGTTGTCAGCCGTCCCATTTTTGCGAGCATTTCCCAAATATTTGATTTGCCCACCCTTTTGTCCTGCCTTTTCCTGTTTATTGACTGCTATGCTGATTTAACTATACAATAGCTGATCAGGACACTTGAGGTCGATGTATCTAAATGTTATTGTCTTTAGGAGACGAGAGACAAATGACCTGGAGATGGTACTTTGTTAAAAGATCTCCATCAATGCATATTAAATACCAGCACAGCTCATTTGTTCAGAACAGTAGCCAAGGAAACACTTTTATTCCTTCTACCAGAAGTGCCACTAGCTGGGCACAGAAGGAATCTGCTGTTTCAAATAGTCTGCATATACTGTTTTTGTTTTGTATATGTATGTTTTATGTAGCATAATTGCATAAAGTTAATATCAGGTCATTATATTTTTACTTTATAGTCCGCTGTAATCAAATTTAAATCACTACATGTTCAAGCTAATGAATGCAGAATTCTTTGTATGGATGAAAGTGCAGTGGATGAAAAAATTTGAAAAAATATATTCTATGTCAGAATTAGCCAATTTGCTTGTAAAAAATAAGCGGAATCAGCCATGAAAAAACAAGATCGGTTCATAACTTTTGTCCCTTATTTCATATTGACATAGTTGGCAAACCTTTGAACATGGCAATTGATTTTGAATATGGACTAAAAAGGTGGTCTCAGCCCACTTGAAAATTAATTCTGGAGTGTTTCGCTTGGAAAGCTATCTGACAGAACAGACCAACAAACCAGGCTTTATCTCCATGTACAATATGATGTGTTTTACACTGTGAGAAAGCTAGCAGTGTTTTATTTGCTAATGCATTCCAGAATAGATTGTGGTTTAACCTGGAGCTAAACATAATTGGAGCTAAACCTAACATGAAGGAATAACCTAATTGATATTTTGTCAGAACAACTCTCTTAAAGGAATAGTTTACCCAAAAAATTCAATTACCCACTGATCTATATATAATGTTCTATATAATTCTATAGTATAGATCAGGGGTGCCCAAAGTTTTTCCTATAAAGGGCTAAAAAGCAAACTTGTTTGAGGACTGTGGGCCGAATATAAATTAAAGAATATATATTAAATTTGCCATGGGTAATTTACTAATTAATTTGGTAACATTTAAAAATAACCAGTAAATGTTGCTTTCAACTAATGCAGTATTATTTTGAACATTTTATAATGAACGTATTACAGTAAAGACATAAAAAATCCCATTTATACAGTAACACCATGCAGTTCAATGCTGAATTCGAGCTGCTCTTGCCTTTGCCTTGATTTGCTCTCACATGTCTTGTGCATTGTCCTCTATCTGTCAAGTGACAGTATTTAAATTTTAAAGTCTGATTTATTTACAAGATTTAATTTGTTTACTTTTTTTGTAGCTCAGCAATAAAACAAAGAAACAAAAGGTTTCGTTAAATTTAAATGACGATCTCTGTCAAAAGCATTCGCCCCAACCACCTCCCCATCATTCTCCCTTTCTGTTCAGATGGGATGGCAGGGCAGATCAAAGCTTACCATGTGCCAACTTTGGCCCTTGGGTCTTACTGTGGGCATCTCTGGTATAGATCTTTAAATTAACCCCAAGATTTTCTCACCCTCGAGCCATCTTCAGTGTATATGACTTTCTTTTTTCAGATGAAAATCTTTAAAT
The DNA here is from genome assembly GCF_052040795.2 of Danio rerio. Classification (NCBI taxonomy): domain Eukaryota; kingdom Metazoa; phylum Chordata; class Actinopteri; order Cypriniformes; family Danionidae; genus Danio; species Danio rerio. The sequence goes on along the minus strand of NC_141022.1, from coordinate 35,138,217 downwards.
ACTTTCCCGGATTTAAATTTCTGATTTGGGTAGTTGCACTTTTTTGAAGCTTCCAAAAGCGCACAAATCCTGACTGTGAACTTGTCGAGAAGTTCAGTAGTTTGTTATCTTCAGAAGTCAGTGATTTTAGCTTAGAATTAAATTTTTTTTAAAGAGCCCATATTATACATGAAATAGGGTCATATGTTGGTTGTAAGGGTCTCCAACAACAGTCTAATATGCATGCAAAGTCAAAAAACACTTTCATGGTCTTATAATCTGCATTTATTTTTACCTAATTATCCCAGCGACTCCTGTATGAATCGTCCAGTGATTCATTTGTTCCCAAACCCCTCCTTAGCGCGAAGCTAATCTGCGCTGATTGGACCGATGACAGTTTGTCACGATTGGTCGACTGCCTTCAGTCAGAGAATGAAATGCCCAATAGCTAATCAGCAATATAAAAGTAATCACAGTTCATACACGCTCCATAGTGTAGGCGTGGATTTTAGCTGCCACACACACACACACACACACACAAACACACACACACCTCTGGACGACAACGATCCCGCTTCCGCCCGCACCCGCCAGGTTTTAGCCTGAACCCGACCGCTCCCGCTTATATTTAGAATTTCTTGTCCCGGTGCCCGAACCGCCCCGTTTTCTGCCCGCCGCGCCCGATCCCGCTAAAGAGCGGGGGAGAACATAACCGAAAATCACTCAGCTAAACAGTCCAGAGACAGCCAGACAGAGCTCTCTCTCTCTCTCTCTCTCATACGCGCGCACTAACACATACACACAAGCGCCAAGCAGACACACAGGCAGGCAAAGCTCTGTCTCATTCGCATAGCAATATCCACGATATTGCTAGAAAGCCCGCTCCCGTCCCAAATTAAACCTGTTACCGACCGCTCCCGCGATTGATTCTGAAATTTATTCCTGCGCCGCAGAAATCTGGCGCGGGGACAGCCGCGGGAATGCAGACCTCTACCACGGAGCTCTGTAAACAAACAGCACGCGTCGCGTTTTTAACGTGACTTTGCACGCGATAAGAGAATATAGCCAGTTAACCTGATACAGTACACTCGGTTACAAGTAACAAATCACAACTAAATACATTTGCAAGCTAGAGTCAACGAGGCAACTTTAATCGCACGTACTTACACTTGAGAAATGGAGGAAGAAACTCATCCTGACGTCCATTAGTAAGTTACTCTTTACTGATCCTTACTTTAACAAACGCAGATGAAGTATTCTTTGTAGCATGTAGTTTCCAGAAGTTTCCAACTGCTTGGTTATAATGCTGAGGTTTCATCTCTGGGTAGAGAATCGATAATGTCCATCTGCAGTGTGACTTCAATCGACCGGCATGTTTGTGTGCGTGTGTTTGTGGGTGGGTGTGTGTGTGTGTCTGGGTTTCTGCGTCAGAGGGCGGGGCCTCAGGTTTGAAATCTCCCGGGTTTGCGCGTGCACGTGAATAACTTGGTTTCGTTCGTACGTCATGGCGAAACACCTAATGAATCGGTATCAAGGCGACTCGTTTGAAGCACTATGAGTCGACTCTTTTATAGATGAATCAACAGTTTTAAACACTGTACACTAACAGATTTAAGCCTTAGCTGGATACTTCACTTCACTTAGAGCTGTGTTACACACTACATGGAGGGGAATTTTCAAAAACCCATAATATGGGCTCTTTAATTATATTGTTACAAAAACACATTGATCAGCTTCATGAGATATACATTAACCCCATAGCAGCCTATGGATTTGTTTAATGATAGATTTATGCACTTGTGACATTTTGGCAGGCTAAAAAAAGGTCCACTATATCCAACACTATTATCCAACATAGAAAAGCCTGGGATTTGTTTTCAAATACTCTTCTGGCTGTGTTTGTCTGAGAGAAGAAAGTCATATACTCTGAAGATGAATTGAGCATGAGTACATTATGGGGTAATTTTCATTTTTGGGTGAATTATTCCTTTAAACAGGTTAAAATATGGAGCAAACCCCGATTGTTACTCAAAATGCAGGTACAAAGATTTCTTATCCACAAGGTGTCAATACTGAACCAGATTGTCAGAAAAGAAATAGAGGACAAAAAAGAACAAAAACAAACTATTGTAGCTGGCAAAAGACAGCTGTGTCGTTGAGTGCTTGTGTGAAGGGATTAAAACAAACTGTAGTTTACAAAAATACCAAGATATTTTACCTCTTATAACTTTAAGATAAAACATGCACATACACTAGACCAGGATGAATCTTTCTAGTGTAGACAATACTATAATGAGCTTTATTGTCTTCAGTCCAGTCACATTGCTCCACTTGTGTCCAGTGTAGACACTATGTCATTTATGCATAAAAACGAAGTATACTTTGGGCTCATTTCTGTATTTTTTGTAGAAGGTGAAAGTAGATTTGACATAAGTGGGAGTCATTGGATGGAATAATTTTTGTAATGTTTTCATGTCAATCTCCAACCCCTGCAATGACCGTGTTGTGGACCAGAGTGATTCATTAGTTTAGCTGTTAAAGGGCTGGTAGATGCAGGATATTACATATTTTGCTGCCAAATATTTAACTTCACATCATCATCAGCATCAAAAAAAAAAGCTTCATGGCCAAAGAGAAAGGGCCTTCTCCTAACTGACAATCAGCATACCAACAAACAAACAAACAAACAAAATCCCTGTGCCGGAAATTCATGTGGCAAATATGTGTTTTTGTGAAATATTTAGTTTTGGAATATTTTTTCATGAAGGATTTTTGAAAGGCTGAGGGTCTTAGTGTAATATTTTGCATGCATAGTCATGTTTGTTTCTATTTGCACTTTTCTTTAGAGTAAACCCATAGATATATACACTAGATATCGCATACTGACCCTGACCATGTGTCAATAGCACCGCCACATTTGTACAGCGCTCCCAGGACAAAAGTCAACCAATCGCACTAGTGAAGACTAAGCCAATGTGAAGATGCTGGACTTTAGACTTTAGCTGGACATAAGTAACAAGCAAACAAACAAAAAACAAGCATAAAGGCAGAACGCTTCATAGATAAGATTTAGTTTTTTATGTTTTTATATGTTACGAACTTACCATTATTGATGATAATACAGTCACTTACTGCATTGACCATAAGGCAAAGTAGCACCAACTTGCACAAAATACTAGGTTTATTCTAGTTTTGTTGAATAAAATCAGCAAATAATGTCAATGAAATATGATAACAAGATGCTGATGCCAGAAACTTGTATTATTGTGGCTAAGTGAAATGTCAGCTAGTTTTTGAGGTAGCTTATAAGGGTGCCTGATAACATATAGTGCCTGTGCCTCAGTGTGCATACTATCTACCCTAAATTATTAAATATTACAAATGTTATATACCATTTAGATCAGAAAGGGGGATGGGTATATTAAGACGCAGGGATATTGATGGTTCATATGAGTCGCTCATAATGGAGATTCATTCTCAAATGAATCGCTCCCTCTGTTAGAATGAGATGTGAAAGCATTGTTAGAGCAAATGCAACAGGGAGGGAGGATATTACATGTCCATACACACAATCACAGAACTTTATATCTTTACCACATCCATCAATATAGAAAAGTGAGGAAAAATTATAATTTTCCTAATTTAAAAATTGTTTACAATCTGACCACTAGGAAAACACCCGATCATAGATATATGTATATCCAGTCCTTCTCTGCACCTTGATCCCACGTTCATTTCAAAGGAGCGCTACCCTGTACTAAAATGGTGGCTCTATTGACACAATCTAGTGGACAACAATAGCGTAGACGACATCTAATGTAAATATCTATGAAGTAAACCAATTAGACACTAGATCACATTTATGCACCAAATTTGAACAGATTATGGTTCATATTCATATAAATATTTTTGAAATAGTACATAAATTGTCTTTAGTCTTTTTTAATGCAATTTTGGACTCCACTGACTATCATTTCATAAACCAAAATGGTTTATTTTCCCCCCAAAATGGTTCCTCCTTGTTTCGAATGACTTAAGGTTTGAGTTAATAAGGATTTCTTTCGAGCGAACCATCTTTTTAATATGTGCACAGCCATTTTCAGTCTTGGAAATAACAATGCAGTGGGAAGACAGTTGTACCTTTAGTCAATCATATGTATCTGAATATCTCTTTGGGGATCATTATCCACTTTTAGTGGGAAATAGAGTCATCAATGTACCATTACTCATAATTGCCTTTTCAGCAAATGTAAGTACAGAGGCGCATATAGTCAGGACTGTTTCTGTTCACAGTGTGGTGCTCGGTGTGTATCTAAATTTAGTGTTTCTAACAAACTGCTGATGTATTATGAATTTGTTTTGCAATATATCATGCGCTTTCTATAACACAGTGGCTGGATGTGAGTTTCTGCCACTCACTACTCAATAACTGCTATCCAGAGATGATTGTAATGTGTCAGTTTGATACTTTTGTTTTTTATTTAAATATATATTATTTATTCCTATCTATCGCTCCTATTAGATAGCTGCCACACACATATGATCGCCTTATATGCCTGTGCAAGTTTGTCTGTCAGAGCGGAAAAAGAATAAACAAAATAAAGATGTACATGAACTCAAGAATGTCATTAAAAAACGTATGATTCAAAGGCTGTGCTTTCTGTCTCTTCTTTTGAGGTGAGGGGATTTTGAAAAGATGCTAAATGGCTCAACACTGATTCAGCTTATTGTGGGACTTATTTATTAAAACATAGAGAAACATAAGAATACAAATAATTAAGGTAGTGTTGAGAGGTAAATAAAAAGATTCAGTGTTGCTGTAATAAAAAATACACATAAAAAAACCGTGGACTTTAAATATTGCATTATTTTCACAAATAAAACTTTTTAAATATTATGCTAATACATTTTGACAAGTAGGCTAATCTTAAACTTAAAATATAGTTAATTTAAAAGTGAAAATTCTGTTATAAGCGGCACGGTGCCTTAGTGGTCAGCAGTGCCGCCACAAAGAAAGAAGATCGCTGGTTCGAGCCCCGGGTGGGGTCATTTGGCATTTCTGTGTGGAGTTTGCATGTTCTCTCCGTGTTCACGTGGGTTTCCTCTGGGTGCACCGGTTTCCCCCCACAATTCAAAGACATGCGTTATAGCAGGGGTCACCAAAACGGTGCCCGCGTGCATCAGGGCAAATAAACTGCAAATAAGAGTTTCCTGTCCGTTTTCCCGCGTCAGTTCAGGGTGACACACGTGAAGTATACTAACGCAACACGCAAGCGTCCTATTGTCAATAGCAAACACGTACAATAATATGATAACAAATATACATGCAAACAAAGTCGTTTTTACAATTTTTGGGTACCTTAAAGCGATCTTGGAGCATCATATGATTACAACTGAAGCACAGAAGTCACACGGTGGTTTCTTTTGAATTACTCACGGCTTTTACTATGGATGACAGGGGAGCATTTGATTTCAGCTAAAATATCTTAATTCTGCAGATGAACGTAAGGTAAGTAGGCCTAATTAATAACCGAATTTTTGGTGTGACTTTTGTCAATATACATTTTCTGTAATTAGATCCACAATCCACATACCGGTTAAACATGAGGTATTTTAACTGCTGGCAGGTTTACCAGGTAAAAGGGAGGCCCGTTTCTTCTCATAAATCTGACACTTTTAAACAGCACCTGGTGATTTACTCCTAGTCCACCTGTAAAGCACACAATCCATATATCACCTACACTTTTCCTCGAGTCAAAAGAACAAAATAAAATCATGTTTCAGACTCTAGTGTGAATGATTTATGCTTGGTAGAGATATGGGTTTATGAACTTTGTCCATGAACAAACATCAGTTAACTTTTTTCAAGCTGTTTTAAATCTATTTTAATTATGATTTATGATTTATTTCAAATTAATTTATTGATTCATTCTTTTTATATATAAATTGCAAGTCAAGTATATATACATTTGTAAACCTGAAGCTCAAAACCTTAAGTTAAGTCTTATGTCTCAATATTTGTAGCCTGCAATCCACAGTTTCAGTTCTCATCCACAGTATCAGTATTCATTTATTTTTTATGCCACAAATCATTACAATATGAAATAATACTAAATATAATCTTAAGGTGAATAAAACTCTCATATTTCAGATTTTCAAATAGTTCAAATCAATTTGAAATAGTCGACTAAATGTCGTCTTAAAAACATAAATCAATATCAAGCTTACATTCAGCTAAAAATGGGCCCTCATGATTGGTTTTGTGATCTAGTGTCACATTTGGTTAAAGTAAACAAATAAGCTCAACAGTTATTAATGGATTTAACATAAGTGACTATAAGGGTGATTTCTTAACATACTGAAACAATTATAAAGAAACCCTTCCATAATTCTGCGTCTGGTGGTCCTTTAAGGGTTCAAGCCCGGCAGGAGATGCTTTTACTGCCACTGCATTTCTTTATGTGGTGTGATTTGTGTCTTAGGGCCAAAACAAAAAAATCAAACAAGCCACAAAAAGTACCTGAATTGCCCCACATAATAATTGCAGGTGAAAATTTTTCATAGAAAGAGAAAAAATGACTAACATTGACTGCACAGTAAAACAGGCCTATTGTTTTATTTCTGTTTTATAGTAATTCATTTTTAGTTTTTAAATTAAAATTTAGTTTTATTTAGTCATATGTGTTTATTTAGTCATATGTGCAGTAAACAAACATATTGTTTGTATGTATTTATCATAATTAAGAATATGCGTTGTGATCAAGGAGGCCTTGGGAGGCCAATACGGAAGTAACTGAAACTGCAATTCATTGAAATTCCGCTAGTCCTGGCTCCATAAATAGAGAGTGGCCAACTTTACAGCAGAAAAAAAAGGTGTTTACAGCCTGGTACAAAGACAGATTTTCGTTCATAACCAAACAGCCTGAGGCAAACTTTGGTTCCCAAAGTAAAGTGCGTCTAAGCCAGGTCCAAGCAAAATGCCAGCAGGTGTCTGTAGCTCCACTCACTCTCCGCCTTTTTGTCCTTATTTGTTATCCTTCCGTGAGTGCGATGACGCGCGAACAAAATGGCGACAGTTGGCCGCGCCTACTTGTGGCTTCTTTTGCACTCTACAGAAACCTATGGGTGACGTCACGAAAACTAGGTCCATATATTTTACAGTCTATGGTTGTGATCAATTGGCAACCTAATGTTCTTCCTCATGAAGCAAATACGGAAGTAACTGAAATTGCAATTCATTGAAATTTTGCTCGTCCTGGCTCCATAATAGAGCAAATTTCTATTGAGGCCACTGTTAAAATGGCCAACTTTACAGCAAAAAACGTTTTTACAGCTTTGTACAAAGAACGATTTTGGTTCATATAGCTAATATTATCCTTCATGACAACTCTGAAGAAGGTGAATTTTTTATAAGTCATCCGTTTCCTTTATATTAGGTTTTATTAAGTCTGCATTAATTAAGGGCATGGCCACTTGAGTGCCAGCTAGGTCTTGCTGGTCGCCGTCACTTGACCTCAGCTGATTCCGGCTGATTAGCTGCTAAACTCGGCATATACTGTGTATCATATTTTTGTTTTGTTTTATGTGGTTTTACACCAGGGGTTACCAAACTTGTTCCTAGAGGGCCAGTGTCCTGCAGATATTAGCTCCAACCCTAATCAAACACACCTAATCAAGCTAATTAAGGTCTTACTAGGTATACTTGAAACATCCAGGCAGGTGTGTTGAGGAAAGTTGGAGCTAAACCCTGCAGGGATACCGGCCCTCCAGCAACGAGATTGGTGACCCCTGCTTAACACAGTCAGTTGCTTTTTGGAATTATTTCTTACAATTATCAGATGATATGGCATGCTGTGTGCACTAAATAGTGTTCACAAACCATTGAAGTGGCCTCCATGTTCTAGGTGAGTGAAATTATATACTTGTATACTAGATCTATAAATGAATTTGTTTAATTTGCTTTATTTATATCTTTCTTTAGACCTGCAATCCACTCCAGAATCTGACAGATTGATTAGCTGTAGGCTTAAGAACGGTCATCTAAAAAAAAGTTGTCATACAGTTTTATGCCTGGATTTCATAAATAGCCTTACATTTATGCAACGAGCTTCGCATTTATGAAACCTGTGGGTGACATCACAGATACTACGTCCATATCTTTTACAGGTTTTGATTAATCTTTTGATTATCTTTATATTTTCGAAAGCTTTGTCCACTGAAAATTCCAAAAAGTGACTGATATATATATATATATATATATATATATATGAAATTATACGTGAAATATGCCTTTATCTTAAAACAGACATATCTCAGAGTAAATACAAGTACAGTTACAGTAATCCTATTTACAGTAATCGCCCTACTAAGTAAAAATCTGAATTAAAACACACAACCTGACCAAAGTCGTCGCATATCCAAGTTTTAGAAACAACAAATAATAATTTGACTTCTATTTGATCATTTGGCATCAGAAGTGGCTCATTTGAAAGGCAAAGGCCTCTAGATTACGCTTATTTCACCAAAATAAAATATGATCGTACCTTGATTTTTAACTATTTGATTAGGACAGTAAGGTCTGACTTAGACAATAGTTTTGTCACTTAACAGAAATACAGTATAAAATATAAAGTCATGGTGCAGTGAAAAAAGATTTAATATTGTGCATGACTCTTGGACAACTGCATCCATACATCTCTACAATTACTTAAATAACTTAGATTTTTTGATTAATAAAGTAATCTGGGCTCCCAGAGTTCATCAAGATTCTTTGGATTCATCTTCAATGCCTCCTCCTTCATCTTACCCCTGACATGCTCAACAGTGTTCATTTCTGGTGACTGGGCTGGCCAATCCTGGAGCACCTTGACCTTCTTTGCTTTCAGGAACTTTGATGTGGAGGCTGAAGTATGAGAAGGAGAGCGATATCCTGCTGAAGAATTTGCCCTCTCTTGTGGTTTGTAATGTAATAGGAAGCACAAATGTCTTGATGCCTCAGGCTGTTAATGTTGCCATCCACTCTGCAGATCTCTCGCATGCCCCCATACTGAATGTAAAGCCAAACCATGACTTTTCCTTCACCAAACTTGACTGAATTCTGTGAGAATTTTGGGTCTATGCGGGTTCCAATAGGTCCTCTGCAGTATTGTGATGATTGGTATGTAGTTCAACAGATGATTCATCTGAAAAATCGACCTTATGCCACATTTCCAAATGATCAACTCGATGTCAAGTTATTATTTGTTGCTTATACAACTGGGATTGACGACAAGACTTGTCAGGTAGTGTAGATCAATGTTGTTTTAGTACAAAAATGTACGAAAAAGCAAAAATGAAAATGCACAAATTTTAAAAATGTGTTGATATTGTGCTGCCAAATTCACATGTACAGAATGTAACTTGGAAGAGCTGTATGAAGTTTTGATCACATATGCAAAAAAAATTATTAGATTTGAGCTTTGAATTTGTTAGAATGTAAAAAAAATTTGTAGGCTGAGCTTACGCCAGACCCAACACAATATCACGGCAATTTGTAACTTTTTGATGTAGTGGCTAATTCATACAATCTCATTCTCACAATTTTGTATGATTTGCTCATCCCCCAATGACGGTTGCGGGCAGGGTTGTGTGCAACACCTCCTTTTTAAAATTGTACATGTTGGTATGAATTAGCCACTAAACTGACAAAATGTAAAACAGTTAAATTTCCTCATGAGATCAGGCTGGCCAAAACAGATGTGATACCATCTAATGAAAACTTGCAGCACAATTTTGGATTAACAAAAATTTATCCATTTTAACGTTATTTTGTAAACATATTTTCTGTTAAATGGCAGTTATGAGTATTTATGTCAGAAATAACACTAACATTATCCTTTAGGCTTTAGGTAACAAAATAATTTTTGAGGTTATTGTGTTGAAGAAAAGCAATAGCTTTCTGGCCTTCAAGGCAGATATTTGAGTTACCTGGCAAGATGTGAGAACTGGCTTCTCGCGAGCCTCGTAAAACGTTGTGTTTTAAGTGAACTGTGAAAAAAAAGATCAAAAAGCAGAATTCCTCATTGTTTTATCACTTTGACCTTCCTGCTACAGTTCTGTTCTGCCCACGTTACACAAAAAATGAAGAAAAAAATAACTAAAGTTTATGAAATTTTATTTTGTATTTTTTTTGGGGGTGGGGGGGGGGGGGGGAGTGGATTTAAGAGAAAACCTGGACATTTGCTGTAGACACTATGACATATTCAAACAAAATGCCTTTGAACAAAGTGGTTTTTTTTTTTTTTGTCCTCTATAAGTGATTTTAAAGTGTTCTCTGGCGCCAGCTGTTTCAAAATCCTGAGCAAACGTCACATTCTTCTACATGTGGTATGTTGAAATTATGTGGCTGTATCGTGTTTGTGTGCTCTGCTGCTTCCAGGTTGGATTGCAGGTTTATGTGCTATGAAAAACACCTGTTTGCTGCAAGCCTGAAGTTTAATTATATGTTTAACAGTGGACGTGCTGATCCGGCCGTCACATCATCGTGATGAATGGATCTCACTGGAGCACATTATACATTCAAACACATATATGAATATGAGGGTACTTCGAGAATCAAATGCAGACTCTTTTAGCTTTAGCTGTAGGTATTTGCTGTATAAGTTCTGAAGGACATGGCTGAAATTATATTTGACATAGCCCATCATTTTGATCTATGATGTTCTGGTCATAAAAAAAGCAGTAATATCGGATTGTTAACCTAAACTTCATTTTTTATAGCATCCTGTAACCTTCTGGCCTTCACTTGCCATCGGTTTCTTATGACAGTGGCCGACACTTTCTGCTTTTCCTGTGGAATCTTTACTGAGTGTGAAGAAACTGCCTGATAACACCTTCAAAAAGCTGCTGACAGGAATCTGCTTGTTGAGGAGAGAGTTTTTTTTTCTTGTCTTTTTTTAACAGCATGGGTCTGGTTTTTAATTAGTTTACATTACACAGCTTTCACTACACCAATAACTAGAATAATGAGCAGTCTTAGTATGTGTATAAAAAATGAAATTGTTATACTTATATAAACAATGTCCCAAAATGCTTTATTGGGACAAAAATACAATTTATGAACAACTGCCAATAGTAAAGTATTGAAATATTTAATCAGTCCTCACTGTATGCACAATTAGACAAAACAAAGCACATAAACAATAAAACGTATTTAGTACAAAAAATAAAAAGTTATTCAAGCAAAAAACATTGTAATTGTAACGTGTGGTCTAGTCATATTAGTGTTCAGGCATGAGCAGAAATATGTTTCTGATGGTAAGATAACCTTGGATATAAATATTAGGATTTTACGGTATTGTGATTACTGCTCTAAAATATGTTCTTTTTAAATATCTGGGTGAAAAACAACAACTTTTTCCTCATTGAACATGATATATATTTTTTTAATAAACATATAAAATATTTTGGACCAATAAACATGTCAGGCTAAATAATTTAAATGAATCATTGACTTCTGCTCACATCATTACTTTCAAAAACACAGATTTCTGGTCTCTTGTACGTTTTCAAAAACATAAAAGCCTTAGAAATACCTTAGGGACTGTGTAACAAAAAAATGTAATGTTTTTCAAATCTTAACTTTTCCAAACTGCGGTAAACCTTGAAACCGGTTATTGTCCCATGCCTATTAGTTCCATCAAGTTATTATTTTTCATAAAAAACAAAACACTGAAGATTTTTTTCAACTAAATTATCGAATTCAACAGAGCTACACTGCATGATAAAGATACAATCAAGCCTACAAATCAATACAGTAACCAAAGTGGTCTGATTAAAGAACATGAACTTATCATTATAACACATAATGAAAAAAAAAAAAAAAAAACACATCTGCACTGAATGTTTTCAAACATGTCTTTGTCAGTTGTACATGTGGTACCTCAGTTGTCAATCAGCAAATACATATATATATATATATATATATATATATATATATATATATATATATATATATATATATATATATATATATATATATATATATATATATCTGCTTCTTCCAAGCTGGATCTTGCTGCTTTTCTTACAAATTACAGGAAGCTCATTGGTCAATGAGCTGATTTTGCAGGAGCCAATCCCGATAAGGCTAACAGCAAGCTCCTGACATATGACATACCTTTCTGTACTTAATGATCATGGAGCTCCTTAAAAATGTTGCAATCCGCCACAGCGGCTCAGAGGGTTTGAAGGGGAGAGTAAAGGGTTCAGGACACCCCTTCAGAGCCCACAACAAACATCTTCAAACCATTCTGTTGGAACAGGTAAGTGCATTTCATCAGTTACCTTCTCTCATTGAGTGTCTATATATATGGAGAACTACACCTAATATATTGTAGCTGCTATTTTGTGTAAAAATCTCATATGGATTTTTATATTAGTTGTTTTATTCACAATGTGTTTGTCACTGCAAACATTTCAAATGATTTATCGTTTTCATTGTCTAATCGTTATTTAAATATAAAATTGAAATATTTGGGATTTAATAAGAAGGGAAGTATATCTGTGAGGAAAAGACAAAGATTCTGAGAATTTTTTTGACAACTAAAAGCAAAAATCTTTACATATCAATATCGTGCACTACAGTATATCCACTAAACAGAAACAAGTGTAACAAAATATGGGGGCACTTATTGATTTAACCCTAATTTGGGTAACTTTGACAAACCCAGTGACTGGGTATTCTTTCAACATTAACTCAACAGTTAGGTTTGTCCATATTTACCCAAACTTAGTTAAAACAACCAAGCATTTTGCATGCATTAAACCATGGGAAGATTATCTTAGTTAAAGACTCACAAATGACTAAACTATACATTACTGTCAATGTCTGAAACATTATTTCAAGTTTCAATTTATTGGTTATTTTTGCACAAATTTTACATTAAAAATTAAAAACAGTTACAATTTTATCACTTCAGACTCCAAAACCCAACTAACCAACCGCTATTTTGTTTATTTGTTTAAAAATGTCTATATATCACTCTCTCAAATGGCAATTTTTATTTATAGGACTCAGCTAATCGAGAAAAATGGCCAGACTCATTAAGATCTTTGCAACAGCTCTTGTGATCGTCTTCATGTCAGGTAAGAATCTATTTTTATTAAAACAAAATATATGGTAATCCTGACTATTTAAATCCCCATTGACATCTGATGATATATAGTCAAATGAAAGTAAATTACAGTAGCATTACACACCATGAACCTTTGATGGAAAAATAGGACTTTCTACACTTATTAGACAACTGCACTTTTTCCATAAGCCATAAACATCTAAAGGCACCTACTGGAGGTGCACATATATGCCACAAATAATATTGCACGTACAGAACGTTTTACAACCTTCATTTTATTTTACAGCACTGGTAATTATAGCAGGAGCCTGTAGGCTTGTTCCCCAATCTCTTTGTAGTTTAACAGGTACACTTGCAGGGGGTCCCGGAAGTTAAAACCCCATTTTACAGCACTTAGAGCTCTCAGACAGAGCGGTAATCACTAGAATAAGACACAGCCTCTGCTGACAGGAAAAAAAGTGCCCGCTGTGCACTCATAGGTCCATATTAGTCAGTTGGCATTTTCCTTCATTTAAGAACTGTGACATTTGGTTTGTAACAATTCTCTCTCTCTCTTTTTTTTGCCTGATAAAGACTTCTTGAGTGCTGGTCCTGTAAAGCGTAATGAAGAAGTGGATGGTAAGGTTTGTGTGTATATGTGTGTGTGTGTGTTTAATTATATCATCAGCTGCTGTGTAAATGGCACTACCAACAAAGCTATGCTGTGCTTCTCCAATGCCATTAAACATGAATCATTATATTGCACACTGTAAAATGGCAGTGCTTCATTTTCTCATATACAGATTCTTTACATCATGGCTCCAAAATCAACACCCATCTTCTTAATGTCATTTTAGGTTCTATATTTAGAAATTAACACAACATATTTTTGGACTGTATTCCAATCCCAAGATCGAATAACCATGATGCATGATCCACTCTTTCCCACTTAGACAACTTATCATATACAGTGCCAGTCAAAAGTCTATTAAAATGACATTTTATACCAGTGCATATAGTTACAATTATCATGTACTTGTCTTGTTATAAAAGGTGCATCTGAGGTGGAAACAGACAGCAAGTCACATATCCGCAAAAGGAGGAATATTGCCTTCTACAGAAGTCAACCTGATTTCTGGGGCTGGTATAAATTCTTCATGGAGACCAACAACCAGGAGGGAGTGAGTAGTATATATTATTAGTCAGTGTCACAGTCTTTCTGAGACTTTATGCAATGTTGTTCTTTAAATAGCCCCTTTTATGCTTTAATATTACATTCATTCAGTGTTGAATGGAGTGTTGTGTAAAGTGTACGATAAATAAAGTTACTGTCACTTAAAAATTGATTGTGATTCACTGAAATGATAAGGATATTTCAGTACATTGTAACACATTTGCATTATGCCAATCTATTCTTATCCAACCTACTTATCAGTCTAAAGATCCTGCTCATATTATGCTTGCAAGTTTGGGGTTGATCAACTAGCTTGAAATGTTTTATCGTCAAAGCAATTGTTACTGCATTAGTGTTTTCAATCACTGAGGGAGGAAGGCACATGAGCAAATATGGTAATGGTGTTTCATTTCCAACACGTGCTAAAACTGGTAGACCCTCACAGGGCCATCTGACCAATCAGAAAAATTCAGGCTTTCTGAAAAAGGGGTTTATAAAGAACAAACTGTTTGAGGGTAAAAGAAATTAGGCGTTTTTTAACTGAAAGTGTTATTTTGACCTTGGATAAATGTAAACCTATTGTGTAAAACCTCAAAAACAAAACAAGGAACCTGTAAATTAGCATAATGGGGGTGTTTTAAAGGCGTCTTTTTGAGAGATATTTCAAGAAACTGCAACAAGAGTAACTCAATTACCCAATTTTTATGTTTCTCTGATGACATCCACAGATTGAGGACTTGGATCGAATGTACCGTGTTTACCTGCAGAACAAGCACAGAGTAGAAGAGGGTGCCAATTTCAACCATTACCTCACTCACTTGAGTCAAATTTACAAAACCTGTGCCAACTCTGATGACCCTGATTGCATTGCAGAGTCCACCAGCAAACCCAAAGCTAATATTGTCATGCCTTTACCTGTGAGGCAAGCTACTGTGGCAGTGTGCAACCCTTACCTTGACCCTTACTGCCTCTACGCCATCAGACCAAAAGCTGCAGAAGAGCCTTCACCTGCCCCAGCAAAGGTTCCTGCCCCAATTCTGTCACCTCTGCTCCCGCTGCCCCTGAAAGCACCTCTAGCCCATTATTACTATGCTCCAGTCATGGAGCCATTTTTGTCAGCTGAGCAGAGAGCAGAGCTGTTGCGCATCTGCAACCCTTCAGACACAGAGTGTCTGCAATATCACTTGCGAGCTGCTTACGGCTACAGACCCGCACTCGGCCCTCTGCCTTCTTACTCTCACCTTGGATGTGATCCTACCAAAGATCCTTACTGTCAGCCCAAGCTTGTGGCAAGATCTCCCTCAGGTTTGTATCACCTGTACCCTTCCTGTAATCCCGCCACTGACCCTCTTTGTGTTGCCAATGTTGTTGCACCTGCAGCTCAAACCGCTGAGAGTGCAGAAGCCCCAAAAGACAAGCTCTGCAACCCTTTGTTTGACGAAGGCTGTAACCCCCTTACAGCTGCTAAGCTAGCGGCTCTCAATAAACCTGTCCTGGAATATGCTCCAAGAGATGAGCCTGCACCTCTAAACCTGGCCTGTGACCCGCGTTACGACCCCTATTGTCTGATAGGTGGATCCGCTGCTCTCAGGAAGCCCCCTCCAGTTCTCCCAGAGTTCCAGACCCGTCACAATCTGGGTGTCCGTGGAAAGACCAAGGAAGGTTATGACTGCTATATGTTTTACGATAAGGACTGCACCCCAGTGGAGAACCAGGATCTGAGGTCCAGTGCTGCCAGTTCCAAGCCAGACTGCCACCCATTTGACCCCAACTGTGGGAGGTTTGCCGCTCAGCCATCCACTGGAGCAGAGCCAGCTAAAACAGTCAAGAATGGCATCATTGAGCCCCATCCCGACTGTGACCCAGAAATTGATTACAACTGTCGCCTGCGCCGGTCAGAATCTGCAGGTGATGAACCAGCCCAGCCAGAACAAGGTCACGGCAAACCTGAACATGTGGCTCCAGAGTATCCTGTTCCAAGATTTGAGGACTTCCTCAGAGCATACATGGGTGGCTACAAGAAATGAAAGGAAAAAAAAAACTGGATGAAAACTTGAAAATTCAATCATGTTTGCACACATTTAGCTTTGTGCAGGAGAAGCGATTCAGGATCATCCAGGAATCATTGACATTTTAGTAACTCTAGGGAATGATGTCTTATTCTGTCTGAAATGTCATGTTGGGAAACAAATTAATACAATTTGGGGTTTTCTTGATGGTAATGTGAAGCATTATATGATAGGTCTATATGTATTTATGTATTATATAGTGTAGGTTAGGGTACTTCAATATGACGATTACCAATATTCAAATCTGTGTTACTTTCCTTTAGTTATGTGGTCACTTTTAATATACATATTTAATGTAGCTTCCACTTTTATGCATAATTCTTTTTCAATAAAAAATGAATTTAAATTTGCGTTTTTTGATTCTTCTTGTGGTATTATTTACATTTAAAACAAAACTTGAGAATTAGTAGAGCATATGGATATGTTAGTGTAACAAAAAATTGATAATGTAGTAATTGCAAAGCAGAAATCTGTGTTCTCAAATAAATGTTTTCAATATGTGCAACCTCTGTGTGATTTATATACAACTGATTAGAGATGGTGTAGTATATTGTATCATTGTTGTATAATTATATTTATTGTGACAAAAATGAAAAGAAATTGAATTATCCTATCTAAATTAAGCACTTCCAAATACCATATCTGAAGATAACGTGTTTTGCATCTCAGGTCTTTATAAGGGAGGAAGAAAATGGACAAAAGCTTTCAAACTTCATAAAAAAAATAAAGCCCTGTATAGTATACAAGAAATGCCGTATATTCTATACAGTCCTGATGCATATAGTGGGTACGATTTTTGTAAATATTTTTTTTTATATAATTTACAATTTTTCTCAATTGCTTTGGCTCAATTCTTGATTGAAATTGAAATTGAAATTTTTCAAAACGATAAGATTAGATCTCTGAACAATTGTTCACTTCAGAGTGGCATTTCTTGATATAAGCAAATTGCAAATGCTTTGGCACATGTGTGCAAACAGTACAATTGCCAGTAGTTTGGACAAAAACTAATTGTGCATGGCTTGTTGATCAAAACTGATGAGTCGATTCTCAGCTGTCAAATTTTTCACTATTCAACTGAGCCGAGGCTCGAACCAGCGACCCAGCGCCCTACTTGCTGTGAGGCAACAGCACTACCTACTGCGCCACTGTTTGCCCCATTATTAGCCCCTTAAGCTGCTTTTTTTTTTAATAGTCTACAGAACAAACTATCGTTATACAATAACTTGCCTAATTACCCTAAACAGTTAACTTAATTACCTTTAAATGTCACTTTAAGCTGCAAAAGTGTCTTGAAAATTATCTAGTCAAATATTATTTACTGTCATCATGGCAAAGATAAAACAAATCAGTATTAGAAATGAGTTTTTAAAACTATTATGTTTAGAAATGTGTTGAGAAAATCTCCTCTCCGTTAAACAGAAATTAAAAGAAAAAAAAACAGGCAGGCTAATAATTTTGACTTAAAAAGACAGACAGACAGACAGACAGACTGACTGACTGACTGACTGACGGACTGATTGATTAATTGATTGATTGGTTGATTGATTGATTACCCACTGCACAATCAATACATTCACAAACCTGACCTGCAGTAACACGCTTAAGGAAAAGCAATTAAATGACATGTAATCTCTGTCCAACAAAAGCGACAGGATGTCTACCAAGAATAATCTTTTTGGTCCCACTTTATATTAATTGTCCTTAACTACTATGTACTTACATCACAAAATAAATACCATGTACTTACTGTGTTTATAATGTATTTGAGAACACTTGTGGTGCTTTTGAGTTGGGATAGAGGTTGGGTTATGGACAGGTTTGGTAGCATGGGTAGGTTTAAGGGTGGGTTAAGGTGTAAGGTATAGTAAACAGTGTATTTACAAATGTAATTACAAAAGTTAATTACAGATGTAATTACATACATGTATTTAATCAAGCATAAGTACACAGTAAATACATGTATATACAATAAGTACATTGTAACAAACTATTAATTCCTGTTTAAGTACATATTAGTTAAGGCCACTTAATATAAAGTGGGACCATTTTTTTTAATGGATCATATTTTGTAGTATTTTGGTGTATTTTTGGTAACAAAAGAAATATGAAATGTACAGTACAGTAACTGGACAAGCAAGATTGCATGTAATACATTTGTACACAAATAGATATACTGTATAAATACAAATGTTCTTTTTTTTCTACGTACTATTCAGTCTCCTTTTCAAATATCAGATTTTTTTCAACCTTAGTTTTACATGGTTGTCTGTCTTGTGAAAAAACAACAAATTTTTTTGAGTAGTGTGGCTCACACGATGACAAATACACTTTATGTTTTGGTGGCCTTGGCTGAATTACTGACACGATGTTTGAAGCATGAATGAAATGTTTTGGGTGAATAACTACATTTTGCAGACATGCAATAAAGTTCTGGAGTTCCAGCAAACTCTTTTGAGATTTGCACTCACAGTTTAGAGAATTTTAAGTCGTTTTTTTTTTTTTTTTTTAAACTGTCATTTTAGTTTATTATCATGCAGCAAAAAAAAAAAAAAAAAACTCATTATACCTTAGCACCCAATGTATCTACAGGATTCACATTCACAACAACATTTAGCCAAAAGACCCCTCAGGCAGATAAGTAGTGACTACACTTTATGACTGTTAAAAAAAAAAAGCTTGGCATGCCAGCACAGTAACACTAATGACTATTCACACAGGACATGTTGAAATGTGCATGTAGTGTAAGTGCACTCTAAATATGCCACTCTAACTAAAATGCGAAGTGATAAAGCACACAAGATATACCTAATACTTGGATTACCTAGCCCACTCTCCCAGGAACACGCAACAGACTTTATCGACACAATTCATTCCAACAAGCAACTTGCGTAAGTATAGTAGAAATCAGCAGGGATATGTTACTAGATGCACACTCAGCAGCTTTTCATGTTCATACCACGGGCACGTCTGGTGTGGTTCTTTCCTTACTGTCTAATTGGCCTTAGGTGGGCTTTGAGAGGGGATACAGCAAAGGCTATGAGACTTTGAACTGTTGCTTAATGCCTCAGTCAGCATGAGTCCAGTTTGTGCTGACTGCTCCTCTCCATGGCCTGCATACCTGTGGGACCAGCTGAATGTCATTAAAGTGGATGGGAAAGGGCCCTGAATGGTAATGAGGGTAAATATGTCCACTGCATAAGCAAACAGAAATTAGTGGTCTACTTCTGTGCGTTGGATTCGACAGTGCTGCAGAGTTTCTCATTTGGTTAATGTGGCAAGTGAGTAAGTTTGCTTCTGAAACAGCACGCTCTAGAAAGGGACTGTTATGATGAGGCTGAAGATCTGGCCTTGAATGAAGATTTTATTATTTTGATAAAGAAATGTGGCTTTTGAAATGTTTGAATGCATGTAAATGTGTTTTTTTTTTGTTGCTAATATTCACACACAGTCAGAAGCAATACAATACGCTTAAGAGTGCTGCAAGCTGAATAAATCTTTACAGAGATTTGAAATACATAGAAAGTATATTCAATGCAACCGTCTAACTTTTCAATTAACTTTAGTAAAAATAAAATGTCAAAATGTGAGGAGAAATGCCATACTAGCTTTCAGTCCAACAGTTATATTCATGCAAAAATGAAACACTTGTTCTGATTCTGGCTTAAACATATCAAAATATATTTAACTGAAAGCTGTTTAACACTTCTATTGTTTTAATAATAAACAAATGAATGTATATACATTTTTATACTTGACCATGCACATATATACACACGTAAATTTACTAACATATCAACAATAAAAAAAAAATTCCAAGGGATAACAGAGCAACAAGATCTCCTCAGCATTTCTTATTATATTTTTACATCGATAGAAAGTTTTGAATAAAAGTAGTTTTTAATGATTGAAATTTAATTAATTTATTTAAATAATTTAATGAATGAATTAATTATTACACACCTTAAGAAATATTTTTTTTTGGAACAAACCAATGTTGTCCAGTGACTTTCCATATTAACGTACCTTGCCTAGTTGCCCTAATTAACCTAGTTAAAGGTGCAATAGGTGATCTGCCTAAATGTTAACCGGTTGGCATGATATCTTTGAAACACAGCCCCTCCCCTGCTCTCCAAAGCCACACCTCCTGAAATCACGAACGCACACATTAAAGATGACAGAGACCCACTAGATCATGTCATTCGCCAGTTAAAAAACTTTATAGTACTTTATAACACTACAATTCTGAGTGAAAAACTGTATTATATCTATCTACCACGTTTTCAGTTTTGTAGCAAGCAACACTTGTCATATGTGTAATATTTCATGCATGCAAGGATCGCTGGTCTCACTCTCTTACACGCTTTGTCCTAAAGTGACTTCTTTATGCTTAGTGGTTGGCCGGCAGGGTGAAGGAATTACACTTATTACTGAGCCATACTTACATGCTATTTTAGACCAAATATTCAGAGTAGCATGGTAAACGATATAGGGAGCGTGTCACAGGTTGTCATTGCTCAAAAATGAACCAGTGTAGTAAATTACCAACTTTACCTCAGTACAGAAATAGCGTTCTTCACGTACGTTTTGTTACACCAAACAAAACTCTTGAAAATAGTCACATCAATCTTTCGCCAGAAGTACATATAACCAATTCATAATACAACAAAATCTACATCAGCTTTGCGTGACTAAATTGTTTTAAACCACAACATTACCTAAAAGAAATACAGTGTCTTGCAGAAAGTAACTATAATTTTTAAACTTTTGATTTAGCCTTTGTTTTTACCGCTGTCACTCTCTTGCGCAGATGAACGAGCGTGCATGCTCAAATGGTGGATATGCGTGAACAGGGGTGCACAAATGTACAAATCTACATTTGTTGACTGACAGTTTGGGCTACTTATCAGAATTATGAAAATTATCGGCCTGACAAATTTTAATTGGATGAAATTTTTTTTACCGTGTCTTTTGTCTTACAGTGCATCCGTAAAGTATTTATAGCGCTTCAATTTTTCCACATTTTTTTATGTTACAGCTTCATTCCAAAATGAAGAAAATAAAATTATTTCTTCAAAATTCTACACACAATACCCCATAATGACAATGTGAAAATCTTTTTTTTTAAATTGTCGCAAATTTATTAAAAATAAAAACCTGAAAAATCACATGCACATAAGTATTCACAGCCTTTGCTGTGAAGCTCTAAGTTGAGCTTGGTTGAGGTACATTCTGTTTCCACTGATCATTTTTGAGATGTTTCAGTAGCTTAATTGGAGTTCCCCTGTGGTCAATTAAGTTGATTGGACATGATTTGAAAAGGCATACATCTGTCTATATAAGGTCCCAGGGTTGAGAGTGCATGCCAAAGCACAAACCAAGCATGAAGACAAAGGAATTGTCTGTAGACCTCAGAGACGGGATTGTCTCGAGGCACAAGGCTGGGGAAGGTTACAGAAAATTTTCTGCTGCTCTGAAAGTTCCAGTGAGCACATGCAGTGGCCTCCATCATCCGTAAGTGAATGACGTTTTGAACCACCAGGATTCTTCCTAGAGCTGGACGGACATCTAAGCTGAGTGATCGAGGAAGGAAGGCCTTAGTCAGGGAGACTATCAATAACACAATCGTTACTCTGTCTGAGCTCCAGTGTTCTTCTATGGAGAGAGGAGAAGCTTACAGAAGGACAACCATCTGTGCAGCAATTGACCAATCAGGCCCGTATGGTAGTGTCGCCAGATGGAAGCCACTCCACGCCTGGAATTTGCCAAAAGGCATCTGAATGATTCTCAGACCATAAGAAACTAAATTCTCTGGTGTGATGAGACTAAAATTGAACTCTTTGGAGTGAATGCCAGACGTTACATTTGGAGAAAACCAGGCACCGCTCATCACCAGGCTAATGCCATCCCTACAGTGAAGCATGGTGGTGCAGCATTATGCTGTGGGAATGTTTTTTAGCAAAATAACCAGGAAAACTAGTCAGGATAGAGGTAAAGATGAATGCAGCAATGTACAGAGACATCCTGAATGAAAACCTGCTTCAGAGTGCTCTTGACCTCAGACTGGGGAGACGGTTCATCCTCCAACAGGACAATAACCCAAAGCACACCGCCAGAGGTTTAGATTTTTTATTTTAAAAACTTTACAACATTAAAAAAAAAAAAATTCACATTGTCATTATGGGTTACTGTGAGTAGAATTTTGAGGAAATAAATAAATTTAATCAATTTTGAAAAAAGGCTGTTACATAAAAAATGTGGATAAAGTGAAGCGCTATACTTTCCGCATGCACTGTATATACACACACACACATTCACAAAGGAAAGCTTTTTAAAATAATGTACTGCTGTTTGCTGTGTTGTTGCATTTAAATGAATTTGACTTTGACTAATGTCTGGCCCCTAAAGGAGTTATTCCTGACAATGATTTCCAAACCAGATGTTGTGTGCACTTTAAAATCACCCGATAGTCATATATTATCTACAGTCCTAAAACTGTCCGTTTTAAGTTGGCTAATAGACTGAAGGTAACCTTTTGCCAAAATGAGACATGCCCTAGTTACATGAACAGTTTTAACTACTTTAATCTCTCTGGGTGACATACTTACAGAACACGATGACAGTTTCTTTGTAGTAAACTTCAAATGAGAAAGTGCACTTATGCAAGCAGACCTGCTGGGAAAAAATAACATCAACATCAGATGGGGTGACTTCAGTATATTTATACATTTGAGTGTTTCTGTTCACATAAACGATGGGATTTTTTCTTCGCTAAATTTAAAGTTCAGTTTTACTACGACGAATTGTGCTCATGAAGGAAGGAGAAAAAAGGAAGATTGTCAGCGTATAAGATATACACAAGATCCTCATGCAGGCTCTAAAGCATATACTGCGAAAAGCTTGACAACCCATGAGAAACATTTTCAACCTCTGGTTCAGATGGAGTTGTCTCTTACGGTTTTGGATATTCTCTAAGATTTAATTTAAGATAAAGTTGTAGTTTTGTTGCTCCTGTAGAATCTATAAAAGGTTGAATCACTGCAACACATGTTATTCTCTTATTGAATCAGCGGACTGTGATTGATATTGGGAAAAAAAATCAGGCTGAGAAAATCATTTCCTACTTTTATTCTTGTTAGATTAAGAGTCCCTAAATTAATTTTCCTACCATTTAATATCTTCAATAAGCTTTATTCTATAACATACAGAAATTAATTTTGATAGTCATTGGATTTTTATTTTAGCATTTTTAAATGTATTTGTGCAAACTCAATACTGAATGTCTTTTTTAACCAATGTTAATTCAGCCTGCATGTTTGCTTTTTATTTTTTATTAGTTTTATTAGTTATTCCTTTTGTTTTTTTATTAGTT
The DNA here is from genome assembly GCF_052040795.2 of Danio rerio. NCBI lineage: Eukaryota > Metazoa > Chordata > Actinopteri > Cypriniformes > Danionidae > Danio > Danio rerio. Next base: position 35,114,529 of record NC_141022.1, on the reverse strand, counting down.
GACATTTTTGAATATATGTGATAAAAGTGAATATATAAATGTGGTTTATATATAAACATTTTCAAACAATATATTATTGAATGTACATAGTACTATATTTATAGTCATACAGTTATGCACATTTAATATATTGTTTAATAATGTTTTGTGATGGAAAATAAAATTAGACTATTCTATAAAAGATCAAACTGATGATTATAGAAGACAGGCAGCTTTTCATAGCCTATAGGTTAATTAGGATAACAAAAATGTGCAGTAGGTTTTCTTTTCAAACTGCTCTCATTGCATGTCAAGGAGCTCTTTATTAAGTTCTTCATACACAACTACTTAAAAACTTTAACTGCTTTCCCTAAATGAGTTAATTGAGCAGCTTTTAAATAACTTAGAAAAACACATTATCTTGAATCTATTCTATAGCACTGATACATTGTTGTTTTGTTACTGCAAGTAATTTTTAGGACAGCTCATGCAGTACATGTAATTTAGTCTAGGACTAGCCTTAAGCCTTGTCTCTAAAACAGAGCATAGATGTTTGCACAATACATAATTAAAATGGTTCATCCCATGTGAAAAAAATACCATAGAACACTTTAGGATTCACCATGGTAATTGTTATTAGTGTTATTGTAGAATACTGTAAATTACAGTACCCTATTTACTATTTGCATTCATAAAGTATTGAGGATATGAATTGATAAACTCCAGTAAATACTGAGTACACTTTAAAAATTACTACAGTAAACAAGTAGACTATGGTATACTGTATTGTATCATAGGCCTAATATTTAGTTAGTTATAGTATTTGTACGTTATCAATGTAGTACTGTACTGTGCTGGTAATATTTTAGTTATACAATATTTTTACTTGCAGGAACAGTGTAGTTGTTTACAATTGATCATTTGAGCTAACATTCAGGACAAATTAGGTTGACTTGACTGCCTTGGCACTAACAGTTAACACTACTCCCAAAACATGGTTTTAAAGGTTAAAATAGCCTACCCATATATTTCCCTATTACACAGTAAAAACTTCAAAGAACAAAAATTACTATTAATGTTTGTTACTAAAAATTACTATTAATTGTTTGTTTCACTATAGTAGATCCAAAAGACGAGGAGCAGAATTACCACACAGTACCACATTATTGCAATTTACTGGTATATTTCCATATAGAAATCTGATCTACGGAAATAAACAAATTACATATATGGCTTATGTAGCCTAAAACTTTATATTTGGATTTTACATGTAAAAAATATGTTATAACATATTTACATATTTTCAAAACAGATATGCTGTATATATATTTAAAAATATTGGGAAAAGGGTAATTTATAGGCTATATTTTTCACCATTGGAATCATATGTGTGCCATATTTGTTCAATACATTAGCTGTAATTGTGTATATACGGCCATATATTGTATGAACACATTAATAAAATTATAGCTAATGTATGTGAACATATGGCATTACTGCACATATGTAGTATATGTGAATATTTGTAATAATAATGGTTGAAAAAATATGTAAACTGATATTTTTGCAATATTTTGTAATACATGTAATTTCAATGTAGCAATTTCCATAGGTTCCACATATTTCAATGAAAGAGTTAATATTAAAAAAAACACTACAGCATTTACCAAAGAAAATGTACTATATAAAACGTATCTTCTCTAAAATACTATATGCTATGGGATGATTATTTCACTGTTGGTATAAAAAATGTTTTAAACATGTCTACAAACTTTTTTTCCGCGCTTGTTTTTAACGTAGCCTAACGCCATATTAACTTTGTGCGATGCTTCCGGTGTCTTTGCTAGCAGTTAGCTTTTTTAGCTCTTTAAAAAAAGCTTCTTGATATTACAACTGGTTTATCACCCCAATAGTAAACGAATCGATATATTATACTGTATATTGACACTGTATTGTTCTGTAGTAGGCTACTGAATCGCAAGTAGTTCGTCTGTTTTAATAAAAAGGATCATCCGCTATTACATAAGAACTTAAGGAAATACCGCGTGGCAAATGTCTGCAGGTGTAGTTGTGTATGAATGGATGCAGTAGGGTTGGTGAAGCGGCCAGCAGATGCTGTCACATGATCCAGAGAGGCTGAAGATGTGAGAGATCCAGAAGCACAGCGCTCTGACTCTGCACTCGCGCTCCGGCTCGTCTGATGCTCGCACTCTCTGATTGGTGAGTAGCTGCTGGATTTCTCCATTCTTTCATCCTTGTCAGTTGTTGAAATGTGACTAATTTTGCTATTTGGTTTCACCGAGGTAATAATTTAACGAGGATGTTATTATTTTCTTATTTAGAAAGAGCACTACTTTTTATTCCGTATAACATAGCATGAATTTAACGTCGAGTTTATTTCATAATTATTCATTTTAGGAGCTGCATTCATAATTATTTTAATACATGCATAAATAATGACTCTTGAATTGGTTCCAAAGTTATTTGCTGCTCTCACATGTTTATTTGTTTATTCTATTATGCTTAAATGATTTAACCCTTATGTTTAACAACATATCCTATAATTTCTAAAATATCAACCTCTACCAAGTGGTAGATATGTCGGTTTATGGTAAAAGTACCAAAATGAATGCATGTTCTATGAAAATGTTATCAAAATAAAACTTTTCTGACTTCTAAATTATCTTTATTTTTTGAAGTATGCCATAAAATAATTCAGATTCTCATTTAACATGTTTTGTTGCTGTTTTTTTTTTTTTTTTTTTTTACAATAAAATCATAATCAAGTGTAGAAGTGCCACAGGATTATGTTTCTTTGATTTTTTTTTTGTAAACCAACAATGCTGTGTGTGTAAACCACTATTTAAAAGAATCAAAAAATGGTCAACCATTTGGTAGAGCAGGCAGTTAAGGAGTTTAAGGAATACCATGTTTTTCTGTCTTATGCTAAATAAAAAAAAAAAATGAATAAGTAATTATTAAAAAAAATCTTTAGCTTAGGTATTTAAGAAACAGTTCAGCCATTAACTGAAATGATTCGTAATCCAACCTATATGCAGAAACTCATGTGAAATGATAAACAATACTTGAAAGCATTTTGATTTAAATGAGATTTTAAACATGTTAACTTGCTATGGTTAATGCAGCTAGCAAGATTAGCAGAATTAGACAGACTAATTCAGCTATTTGGATGTTTTGCAAATGTATTAAGGTTTTTTCTTACTAATGCGTTGCATTTCACATTTGTCATTTCATTCATGACATCCATAAATATCTTACTGATGTGTCTTGACATTATTGTAATCATATGAAAATGTTTGTCTTTTCGTAAAGTGTAAAAAAGAAACTTAAAGCTTAAATGTCTGATGAAGTTTGACAAAAAATATATCACGGCATTGTAATAAGATTATTTCATGCTACATCAGCATAATATAAGTTGGCTTTTATATTATCCAGCCAGCTGCAATATTTCTTTCATACCTTTTGTATAATCACACGACCCAAAGCATAATAATCAGTCCTCTACTAGATAAGGTGCTCACAGTCTTCCTACAAAACCATTTTCTTTAATCAATATTGTTCTTGTAGAATGGAGAATGATAGTGCAGAAGATGTGTGTTATTCTGAAAAAAAAGAATGATTTACTATTCAGACTGTGTCAGTCAAGGGACAGGTGGGGGAAGCCAGCCATGAAATATCCTTTCCCCTAGTAAGGCTTATCTCTCATTGGGAATTCTAGTAGGGATGGAAGTATCAACCATACGATACCTGGACAGAATTCCTGAGTCTTCCTCAGAGCTACACTTCCGTTTCATCTGAATACAGATAATGAAGACACGAGTATGTTTTTATTCATGGAAGAATATTCACAACTAAAATAACTCCTATTTAGGACATCCCTTCCAGCAAAGTTTTAGATTGTAGACACCTACGCAGACTGCAGGATTGTTGATTTCTCATTTAATTGAAAATAAAAATGTGAGTGGGAGAAAGACGATTGCATAAACCACACTATTTGACAGCACTTTATTTAGAAACAGCCTATTAGGCTTCACACTGAAACCACTTTGCTGTCTGGTCAGTGTCTAATTGTTTAGAAGTTCATTGTTGATTGAGAACGAAGTGGTAGATGGAGACAGGTCTTACTCAGAATAGCGTTCACCTTCATCCTCAGATCTCATTTTCTTTGGAAATTATTTGAAAGAATTGCAGTAATTGACTGATTAGAGTCAGAATATCTTGTTAATCTTATCAAATATAAATTGAGCTTTGTATGTTTTAAGAAATGCATAATTCATTCATTTTTCTTTCACTTAGCCCTTTATTTATCAGGGGTCACCACAGCGGAATGAACTGCCTGCATAATTTAAAATTAAGCAAAAACAATAAATAGACAATCAGACAGACTAGGTTCCAGAATAGTGGAGATGACAAGGATGCCACAGAAGAACCACTTTTTCCCTCAATGTTCCAAAATGATCTTTTAGTCAATGGTGTTTAACAGAACCATTTTCTTCTTAGTGTAAAGAACATTTCAAGATCGAATGTGTCTTTTTTAACTAGATATTTTGTATTTTACTATAGATATTTTGTAGAATGGAAAGGTTTTATGTTTAACAGAATTATAAATGTCAGTTAGGAGTGAACAATTTTTGATTCCCCAAAAGAAACTTTTAATGAACAGCGTGTAAAAGAACCATCCATTTTGTTGTACGAAATTATAATGATCTAAAGATATATTCAAATATTTTGTAGATGGATGGATGGATGGATGGATGGATGGATGGATGGACAGACAGACAGACAGACAGACAGACAGACAGACAGACAGACAGACAGATATAGATAGATAGATAGATAGACAGACAGACAGACAGACAGACAGACAGACAGACAAACAGATAGATAGATAGATAGATAGATAGATAGATAGATAGATAGATAGATAGATAGATAGATAGATAGATAGATAGATAGATAGATAGATAGATAGATAGATGGTAGATAGATAGATAGATTGATTGTAAAAATTTTGACCTTAAATTCACAGTAATTTACTGGCTAATATTTGCATTACTTTTACAGTAAAATACTGTATGCAAATTCACATCAAATTACTGTGAGGTAGTTCACAGTAACTATGATTTTGTTGCATTAAATTAATGTGAAACAACCATACAACCATATAGTGTTACTTCACAGTAGATAGTAAAGTTTATTACTGTGATTTCACAGTATCTTGTAGAATTAACTATATTAAACTATATTTTACTACTAGCTTTCCTCGGCTAGTAGTTCTGACATTTACCCTGACTTTTACATAATTTTGGGTGTTTAACAGTGTTTGGTTTTATGAGTCATTTACTTTTGTTCCAGTTTATTACATTTTTGGCTGAGCACAAAGTTATGTTTATTAAAAAATATTTCATGTTTCCATGTTACTTGTAAAATTGCAGTGCACCCAAAAATGAAAATTTACTATGACATTCATGTTGTTCCAAAACAGGATGGTTTTCTTTCAAATTATTTTTAAAGAATCTTAACCATAACTAAATCTTTTTGGGGGGCTGCAATAACCTTCTGTTATTTCTAAATATCAAAGAGTGCCAATAGCATAGAAGTTCATTTCTATTAATGTCTATGTTGAATAAGAAAAAAATGAGTTTGAATTCCTAAAACAAACATGCAAAAGTTATAGCCCTTTTTACAGCAATTTGCTGTAATCGTGCTAATTTGATTAATGTCACTATAAAATTTGGAATACAACACATTACTGTGAATTTTTACAGTTAAATCCTGTAAAGTGATACTTACGTAATTTACTGTGAAAAATAACAGTAACACGTCTGGAATGTCATGTCAAATCTGAAATTTTTTACAGAGGATAGATAGATTGATTGATTGATTAATTCACATTTTCATAATATTCAGTGTTGTGAATATTCCGTAGGCTCAATTGTTGCAATGACATGAAAATGACCCCAGGAGACGTTTTGGGTCTATTTCAGTACTCTGGGGGGTGTCATTCTCACTCTTCATGTAAAAGTGAACGACTTTCAACCTTGAATTGACCCCATATTGTCTGTTGCAAGCGATGCACTTGTCACGTCAACTGTAGCTCATTGTGTTACTGGCTAATTAGTCAGTGCTCTAGTGACCCATTTACACATGCCTGGTTGAATTTACTCTATATTTGGGATCACTAATCAGAGGGAGTTTCTGTGTAGAGAAGAATAAGTCATGAAGGAATGTTAATGCCAGAAGGAAGGTTTTGCAAGAATGTGATGGCACTATTTATTTATTTATTTTTTAAAAAGAGTGCTTTGATATTGTTTTTTTTATGCTGTTTTGATGTGGAGGTGAATGTTCAGTGTATGTGAGAAGTGCTGTGGATTGGTTAGGGTTGAGATATTTTCTCGCATAGTTTATTATTTTTTTTTCATGAATTTCTGTCCAGTGCCTTAGAAACTGTCATCTCAACAAGCACAACATCTGGAACAGCTACTGTATATATATAAAACAGTAAAATAAATAATTTGAAATAGGTCATATTAGGAATATCGTTTTCCAGGCATAGCGAGGAATGGTTTCAGCAGTGCAAAATATCAGCTGTCGTTTCAGTATTTTCCCATAAATCACGATTTTCAATGTTTTTATTAAATTGATCTAATGTTATTCACCTCAATTGAAAAATATTACACCAATATATTATAATGTTGATATATTTTTCTCATGCAAGTATGAAAATGTTTGTTGTAACTCTAGAAACACCAAATCATTGAACTAGGAAATAAGGAAAATATTTGTTTATACTTCATACATGGAACAGTTTTTGAATATGTTTCAGTTGGATTTTTGATCAACATTTTCTTTAAAGTTAGCCTATACTTAATGTTCAGTACACATTCAAAACATTCTTACAATATCTGCATAATGATAATGGAATGTTTCTTTTCGTTGAAGTAGAGAAGCAATCTTAGAACATATTTTTGTTAGCTGTGATAAATTAGCTAATTACAAAGGCTACTGACCAAATAAATAAATTATTATGTGGAAATTAAATATTGATTTGAGTCATCTTATACACTCAGACTACCATTAATATGAACATTATGACAATAATATGACACCATTAATATGAAGCCATCATTGGTCATGTACAAGATTATAAATTAAACCAAACAATAGTTTTTAACTGACAGTTAAAGGAGGCTCGGATGCAAAAAAAATATTAACAGTGGATGCAACTTTGACCTAGTAATGTATTTTATAAATAAATAACAAATTGTAGAGATAACCAAACGTATTGTGAGTTTTAACTTATTTAAACTGTTTACACATTGTTAGAAAAAATACATAAAATGTACAATAAAAAAATAATTTACAGTAAAAAACATAGTACAAACCATAAAATAAATATATTTTATTAATTTCCAATGTTAATACACCAGTGTTTTGAAGTACTAACATCTACACATCATATAATTTGTTACACAAACATAGGGTTATGTAAAAAAGCATGAAATGTGAAATGTCATCTGGGGATTTCAGGGAAAAGTCAATTTACGGTTATTCACTATATAAATAGATATATTGCATGGGTGGGTGTGTCTGTTTACCTTTTTGTGGTAGGGTGGATTCTGATCAGCTGACCTAATAAGAGGGTTCCAACTGATGCCTTTTTTGTGGGCTATATAAACAATCTGTGTTTTACTGCTGGTTACCAGTCAATTTTCATGTTCCTGTGTAAGCAGGGGTGCCACTAAAGTTAGAGAGTAAAGTTACAGGGGTGCCTCTAAAGTTTTTTTTTTAAGATTTAAAGGGCCTATGCAGTTTTGGGGCCCCCAGAGATATTTTAAGGGGCCCAACTATCACCCCCATCCCCCCAACCCCTGTACTGACTTTCGTCTGCGACAACAAACCAAACCCAACCTTGTATGCGACAACTCAAGCCCCCCAGCTGGCTAGTGGCACCCGTGTGAGAGTAATGTTCAGGTTTTCTTTAGATCGTTGAATGACGTGTTTGCTTGGACCTGTGGAAGCTCCCTGTTTCTGGACATTGTCCTCTATTCTCTCTATTCTTTTTGAACACTTTAAAACTTATATTCACTATTGTACTTCATCAAAATGTCCTCTACTCACAGTTGGATTTTCACTGGTGCTATCATGACATATGCATATAATATACATATATATAAACTCCAAAAGAAATGTTGTTATCTTGTTCAAACTACTTAATTAAAATGAGCTGAAACAACACAATTATATTGTGTGTGTGTGTGTGTGTATATATATATATATATATATATATATATATATATATATATATATATATGTGTGTGTGTGTGTGTGTGTGTGTGTGTGTGTGTGTGTGTGTTAACCAGATAACAGATTTTTACTGTAGCATGTTTACCATTTTGTTTACTGTTTAATGTTTAACCAATGTTTACCATTAAAGTCGTGGCATTCATTTTTTACAGTGCAGTAGTAAGAGGATCTAATGCTGACAGAGAAAAGAAATAAGATTATTAGATTTTTCCATTCATCTTCTTTCAGCCCTGACCAGTAAATCTAGCAGGAGTGTGAAGTGCTGTACAGTGCGGGGAGCAGCGAGTGTTTGAATGGGGAACTTGTAATAGAATAACACACTGTGCACAGGCTCAGTGGAGCTGCTGAAGTGATGGAGTTTGAAAGGGAATAGAAATGTCATGTCCAGTCACAATGCCGGAGCTCTGCCATGCCTGTCAACCTGAGAGAATGAGGTGAGGTTATTGTTAACACAGGGAAGCGAAAGGTTTTCATGCACCAGTGATTGAGGAGAAATGACGGTATGTGTTGAGAGTAGGATGCTGGTGTTGCTGAGGATCAGTCAGAGGGTTTGACTCTCTGTCTTGCAGATGAAATGGATTCGCTGTCGCTCTGCTGGTTTTCGGTTATTTTGTTTCTGCTGTGTTTGAATAAGAAATTGCTGGAAGTTATGATATTCCTTCTAAACAAATTACATGTCTTACTTGAAATAGATGGGCATTTTTCTTTAAAGTACGTGTGAAATCAAAATGTACAATTATTATTTTGCTAGGACACATTGTTATTCTTTCATTAAATTTTTTAAATGTAAGTGGTTGCAAACATTTAATGTGGTCTGAAATTAAAGTTGAACAATACTCAGTTTAATTAGTTTGTTTTAATTTAGCCCATATAAATAGTTTGCAACCACTTACCATAAAATAAATGAGTTAATTCAATAATTTTTATTTATTTTTTTAGTGCAGGTGAACAATTATGTGTGTTAACCAGGTAACAGAGTTTTACAGTAGCATGTTTACCATTTTGTTTACTGCAGCATGTTTAACCAATGTTCAGTCAGAGGGTTTGACTCAGCTGTTTCAGCAGGGTGTTTTCACACCTCTATTTTGGAAAAAGTCTGGAATATGGGCGTGTCCAGCTCTGTTTAAGGGGGAGTGTCGGAGGAGGGAAAGAGTTAAGGTCCATACAAATTTGCATAAAAATGGGAGTGTCGCTTTGGGCACATGCTGATTTTCACAGAGGCAAAACAAACACACAGACGCAGGGGAGAAAGATAGTGACTGTGTTTACATGGATATCTTAAATAGTGGACTTTAACTGCAGTTTGTCTCTTTCATTCAGGAATTATATTCATGCCCCTCGTGACAAACAAGATATTGATTTACGGAACTGCTGGAATCGTGTATTTTTCATGTAATGTTTGTTACCGCACGGCGAATGAGAGAAAAAACCCTCCTCATTTCTCGGTAACTTAGATGCACTCGGCAGGTAGCATCAGAAAGCTGTGTGTGTTATTCCTGTCACAAAATGTTACGAAAATCCTACACGATGGTAAGTTTGGTTTACATGTTTACACTCGGAGAGCAGCATTTACAGTGGATTTTTCAGTCCATAATATTGTAGTGATATAACGTACGGTAAACTGTAATAACATAGAAATCATTTGACTAAGGTCCGTCTTTAAACACTGAAAGAGTACTGCTGACGATACAAACTAACTTTGCCTCTGAATAAACAAAGACAACTGATCGCTCACTTACCAAATCTGTAGAGCAGGACAATCAACACCAACTGGAGCCACGTCTTTATTAAAAGGAGACGAGCAACAAATCCGGATTTCACTGTTTCCAGATGAGAAAAGCTCACAAGTAAAAAAATGTTTCTTAGACACGTATTTCTGTCGCATATCGTGTGCACTGATCCACACGTGAGTCCAGCTGCGCTCTCATAGAGGGAAAATGAAAACAAAACCTTTACTGCAGCAAATTATAAAAGCAATACTGACGACCCGTATATCCAAACAATTCTTGTTCTCCCACTTGTTTTGGCAACACAATATGTCATCTCTCTGCTGTCTGAACTTAACAGTCTTCGAAGCTGTCATGCATATTAATGAAGTTGCACCGCATACACAATAGAGCGCGCTGATTGGTTTGGACCAAGTCTTTCTCGTGAATGAATGCAGCACACTTAAAGACGTAACAAGGTACTCCCAGGTACAGACGCTATGATCTCTAGGCTGTTACACAGCTTCAAAAATTAGTTTTAAACCGGAAGTATGATTTTGCTCAAAATAACGCAAAAACAACCAATTTTTACTTTTTAGTGAAATATATGTGTCCTAAGTGTTTTTAGCAGCGTGGGACAAATATACGACTGTCAACAGCTCAAAAAATGTGTTTTGGTGTTTAAGCAATATTGGTTTCCCGTAAAGCTGCCTTTCCACTGCAACACAACATTCTAACACGACTGTCGGAATACGCCCCCTTGTGGCAGTCACACAGAATTTTCAGTTTTGTAGTGCAGCATGGAAGAGAAGCTGATTCTCCTGGTGTGTGTAATAAAGGAGTGCAAAAAAGCTTTTATTCTCCATGCATTCACCGTAGTTGAATGAGTGAATGAATGAATGAATGAATACTTGAAACTCATTGACCGCAAAATATTTTGGAGAGAATGTGGAGACAACATAAAAATACATATTTTTATTTCTTTATTACTTACATTTATGAATAGAAATGTTTAAAAAAATAAATAAATATATATATAATGTTACTTTTTCTGCTTAAAAAAATAAGCAAAAAATATATATATTTCTTATGTCGCATGCATGGACCTGCTTGGACAACACTAAAATATATCACATCCTTTCGGCCGGTCGCATACGGTTTAGTCACAGGAGTTCAAATATTTCAGCGGGTCTAATTTTGTATATAGAGATGACCTGAACTCCACGCAGCTCCCAGACTACTCTCCATTGGAAATGTATGCCTTCCAGTCTGTTGCTTGTTGTTTGTCGTGTGCAGTGGAAAGGTGACTTAAGACTAAATTTACAAGCACTCTGTAAAATAATGGAACTGTAATGTAAAAACAGAGCACAATTGTAATTATTTATTTGCAGCGCGCTTGCAAATTTACTGTCTTACTGTCAACAAAAATAGTACATTTTACATAATTTATTTTTACAGTGTTCATAATAGCAAACGTGGATTCTTCACTTTGACAGTTTCATCATGTTGTATGTTTTTAAAAACTGAAGTCACATTTTTTTTTTTTTAATTTGTAAAGAATATTTTAAAAATCTGAAAAACCCTTTTACACCATACAGAACCTTCTGTTTAAAGAAGATTATCTATTTATCATGTTACGGCCAGTTTCTAATTAGATTTTCCGAGCAATTACATGTTTTAGCACTTAGGAACTCTATGTGATTTTATCAGATATGTTGCCTAAAACCAGCGTTGATTATATTTATATTTTAATGCATGCAGGAAAATGCAGGTGGGAATCCTGACCTGACGAAACACTTTGTTATCACTTGCAGCGAAAGTCAGGAGAAGCCTTTTATCTAAAGCTTTTTCTGCATTGTGAACTTCACACGTCTCCGCATTCTCACACTCTGTAGTGCTTCTCACAGCTCATCCCGACTGGTGTCTTCTTTGGTGTCAACCCACTTGCAGACAGATGTACAGTCTCTGTACACATGAAAAGGGTCTGATGGGATCATCTTTTAAGTGATCTTCTTTTATTTTGGTCTATTTATAGTCACTGCAGAATGTTGGCACTGGTGAGCAAGATGTGAAAATGCGCACAAAGACAGTTACAATCCAGCTGGCCGTTTATATATTTGTGTTTTCAGGAGGAGGACGTGAATAGGTGGAGTATCTGAAAATAACTTTTTTTCCTGATCATAAACTTTTATGTCTGTTTCCATGGAGATGAGTTTGGAAATGGGCAGGTAATGAATGAGTCAGTAGCTCTTTAAACCCCAGTGAACAACTCATTAATCAGGAACTCTTTGTCAGTCAGTAAAATTCAGTAGCACTAAATTATAGGTTGTAATATAAACTGCCTCCACAAACAATCTACTGGCTCATTAATTAATACATTTTTGGAGGAGGGTCCATTATTTTACGTCTTTCCATTACTGTATTTCAATAAACACTGTGTACACAGAGCAATATTCTGTTCGTATTACGTAGACATGGTGGCACTGTGGCTCAGTGGTTAGCTCTGTCACCTCACAGCAAGACTGGATTGAGTCCTGGTTAGGCCAACTGGTATTTCTGTGTGGAGTTTACGTTCTCACCATGTTCATGTGTGTTTCCTCTGGTTGCTCCAGTTTGCCTCACAGTCCAAAGCCATATGCTATAGGTGAATTGGGTAAACAAAATTGGTAGTGTATGTGTGTATAGGCAACGCAGTGGCGCAGTAGGTAGTGCTGTTGCCTTACAGCAAGAAGGTTGCTGGTTCGAGCCTCAGCTGGGTCAGTTGGCGTTTCTGTGTGGTGTTTGTATGTTCTTCCTGTGTTCGCGTGGGTTTCCTCCGGGTGCTCTGGTTGCCCACGCAGGCCAAAGACATGCTGTGAGAAACAAAAGCCATTTTTAAAATAGAAATTTAGGTGTTGGTTAGGACAAAAACTCCTTTTAGTATGTAAAATATTTTGTGTGCTGTTGCTTTTAGTTAAAACAGTCCAAATCAGCCTTACATTTTTCTTTAGCTTGGAGAGTCTGGCACACTCACATCAATCTGGTAACCATGGGTCCATTCTTCGTACGTGGATTACTCAATTAGCTGGATATGGTTATTGACGATTTGACATGATCCAGGATCGTTTAGTTCTTCAAAACTCATCTGAGACTTGTTGTCATAGAAACAGTTCCGGTAGCTCAAACCTGCTGGGGAGCAGGTTTGTTTCATATAAACAGGATTAGATCGGGTCAGTTCAAGCTAAGATAATACTGAAAGTATGTACCAAATGCTGATATTATATACAATTGGGAAAATAGTAAATATATATATTTTAAGTATATGTATAAAGTAAAAAAAAAAACATATGCAATGTGCACTCCGAAATAAAAGTACCACCTGGTGGTTCAAAGAAAAGAAACTTTTATGAACTTTTTAGATACAAACGCGTACATGCACAATATTCGACTTTTTTTTCCTTTTTTTTAAAAGGCTAATAATTTATACAGTCATGCACGTGTTTTGACAGCTAATATACCGGTGATTTGATGCTTCAAAAGAGTTGCAAGAAAATCTTTGCTAAATGTAGAACTAAATACATTGATATGCATTATGATACATGAAGAGTGCTCTTGACACATGAAAGTGTAAAGCCTGCAGCTCACAACAAATGTGGAAAGTTATTGCGTATCATATTTAACAAACCATTTACTACAAATTTAAGTCATTTTACTCATGTGTCAAGAGTATTCATCACGTATTTCAATGCATATCAATGTATCTAGTTCTACATTTAGAGAAGATTTTGTTTATTATAGTAGCCTAGGCCTACTAAGTTTTTTTTAAACGACGTAAGGAATAACTGTATACATAAATTTTGCATCAAAAAAACATTTTGATATTGGTAAAGGTATCAATCACCATATTAGTGGTCAAAACACATGCTTAACTGCATAAATTATTATCATTTTTTAAAAAGTCGAATATTGTGCATGTATGCGTTTGCATCTAAAAAGATCATATTAATAAATGGTCTTTTTGAACCAGCAGGTGGCAGTCGTTTACTTTTATTTAGGAGTGCATATTGCATAAGTTTATACATATATTTACAAATATATATTTAATATTTTCCCAAGTGTATATAACTACTGTAAGAAACTATTAGCATTCGGTACATACTTTCAGTATTATCTTTGCTTGAACTGACCCAATCTAATCCTGTTTAAATGAAATGAACCTGCTCCTACGCAGGTTTGAGTCACCTGAACTGTTGATTTGGCAACAAGTCTCAGATGAGTTTTAAAGAACGAAACGATCCTGGATTGTGTCAAATTTTCAACATACAAATCCAGCTAACTTAGTAATCTACATACGAAGAATGGACCACTCGACTCAGAGCCGAGTGAAAATGTGTTTTGATCCAGGGGTGCAATACCTAGTTCAACCACTGGGTGTTAAACTTACATACTGCAGAACTGCACTTTTAAAATAACACAGATGTCTTCAGATAATTAACTAATTAAACATTATTAAACTATGTTATTTTTATATTACTTAGGCAAGATTGACTTAATTCCATACATGATAATGAAATGAATATAAAAATACTCATCTTTCCAAAGAAGTAAATTTTTCTTTTTTTACTTTTATGTCTTTATTATTTTCAACACAATAAAAATCAATATGTGACCTTCATTGGCACACTTTTGCCTTTTTTAGCAAGCATTCCAGACATCTATCAGCACTTCCCCAAATTCATATTTAAATTTAGGCATCATTTTATTTATTTACTTGATTATTTCTCTCTCTCCAGATGATCCCATACTGCATCTATAATATTCAGGACTTGTAAATGCCAGTTCAGTCACAAGAATGAAAACACAATGACTAGGTTTACATTTGTTTTGGTGAATTTGACTTTAATATTATTCTCTTGTTTGTGTGTGTGTGTTTCAGGACATCCTGAGAAGGATGACTGGGAAAACTCAAACCAGCAACATAACTAACAAGACAGACCCTCGCTCTTTGAACTCCAGAGTGTTCATTGGAAACCTCAACACTGCCGTGGTCAAGAAAACCGACATCGAGCTCATTTTTGCCAAGTATGGCAAGATCACAGGCTGCTCTGTGCACAAGGGCTTTGCTTTCGTCCAGTATGCCTGCGAGAGAAACGCACGCTCAGCTGTGGCGGGAGAAAACACCAGAGTTCTCGCTGGACAGACACTAGGTGAGTGCAGTTATTTCTGTTTCATTTAGGTAAATGATTGGACCGATAGTTGTTTTGATGACAATAAAGAGGAAGGTAGGGAAAATTTTTAAACAGGGTAAAATGAGAAAAGAAAGGAAGGTAAGGTCTTCAGGGCAGGCACAGAGACAGTTGGTCTTAGGTCATAGTCGTTCCCATGGCTACCTGGTAAATATTCATCATCCTTTATTAAAAATGAAACTCCCGCTGTCACTGTAGCGGCTGTGGCTCCAGATGAACTCCAGTGGGTCTATTGTGCTGGACTGATTTTCCTTAACTTTACTGCTGGACACCAAATTCATATTGACATGAGAGCATCACATAGTTGTGGCAGATTTGTCAGCTTCACATTCATGATGTGAATCTCTCATTCACCACATCTTCCCTAAGGTGCTCTAGCGAATTGAGGTCTATGGTGGAAGTGTGAGAATGGTGAACTCAATGTCAAGAATTTGAGATGAGATGTGCTTTGTGACATGGCAGGTTAATCTTGCTAAAGCAGAAGTCACAAAATGAGTTTCTAGAATAGATACGGCTAGCAACAATAGGCTGCAGTGTTTAAATGATGCTCAGTTGGTACTATCAGAGGCTGAAAGTCTGCCCAAAAAAAACAAGCAATTATACCAATAACTGCCAGAATTGTTGATACATACAGTGCTCATAGTAATTGAGTACATCCCATATTATCCATTTCTCTGTGAATATAGGGAATGTATTTTGGTGCAGTTAAACAAAGAAGATTCTTAAAAGGATATATTTATTTAAATATAATTTTAGTCACCAAACAGATTCAAATATTGAAAGATAATACATTTAATTTAAAAAATAAATAAATTACAACCTACAAAAATTGAACTAAATTTTTCAATTGTTTTGTTTCTCTTGATTTTTCCTCTTTTTAAAATTTGTATTTATTATTTTTCTATAACATATATATTTAGGTGTACTAGTTTTTGGACTGTTATCGTAAGTTATATTGTTAAATAAGCTCTAGATTTGGCTTCAGTACTGACTAATCTAATGTATATGCACAAATAGAATATTGCATAGCTTCCTTTTAAAATATGAATTTAACAGATAGATTTGTGATGGGTGTGCTTATATATGCTGAGCACTGTTTGCCAACTTCTGAACTGACCATCTGAATGTTAAAGCAGAAATCAAGACTCATCAGACCAATCAACTCTTTTCCAATCTTCTTTTGTCCAATGTGTGACCTGACCCTTCACAAAGCCCTGTTTCTCTTCTCTATGCCCAACAAGCTTTCAGTATCAACTATTGTTCTCCCCTATCGATTTGTTCACTTCTTAGAGAAATAGTGAATCGTTTCTGTAAAAATTACATCTGATTTCAGATAGAAGCACACATAAAGGTCTGCAATATGAACACTGGTGGTTGCATGGAGAGACCCCCCTCATGACTGTGAAGCGCTTAAGGTGTATGGCCATACTGTACACAACAAATGCGCTATTTAAAATATACACATATACATTACATTATACAAGTGAGGAATATGTTGAAGATGTGAGCAGAATTTGAAAATGAAATGAAAACAAAATAAAGATTGTACCTGTAGTTCACTGGTTATTATTTCACGTCACATTTCCATAAACTAAACTTACGCTAACTGCCCTGATCCGATAACATAACAGAGTTCAGTCTCAAGTTTTTAGATTTCGAGTCATCCATTTAGTAAGTGACCACACCATTGATTGACAGTGTGTCTCCTTGGAATTATAAAGTTTTGTCTGGCAGATCATTTATTGAAGCATTACTTTTCAAGACATACAATCAAAAAATATATAATTTTGTCTTGTAACAATATGTTAATATTTGGGAAAGTTACATTTTTGCTTTCATTAACATTTGTTTAATGTTTAGGATGGATATTTGTCTTGTTCACATTAAGCATAAATATTTTGTCCAGTGCAGCTGTTAATTTTATGTAATTAATATGGTCATATTTTTTTACATTATATGCTTTATATGAATTATTGAATAATACTTATTGAATTATATGCCCCATGAATTAAATTAAGTATTTGCCCTTCAAGGCTTGATATCGAATTTCAAGATTTTAAAAGAAAAAGACAACGTGCAAATAAGTTTATTAACTTTGAAAAATGTTTCAATGACTATATATACACAAATAAAAATATTTCACATTTAATTTATTACATTTTTCAATAATTAATTTGGGATTTAACATTTATTCATTCATTTTCTTGTCGGCTTAGTTCCTTTATTAATCCTGGGTCGCCACAGCAGAATGAACCGCCAACTTATCCAGCACGTTTTTAAGCAGCGGATGCCCTTCCAGCCACAACCCGTCTCTGGGAAACATCCAAACACACATTCACACACACACTCATACACTATGGACAATTTAGCCTACCCAATTCACCTGTACCGCATGTCTTTGGACTGTGGGGGAAACCGGAGCAACCGGAGGAAACCCACGTGAAGGCAGGGAGAACTTGCAAACTCCACACAGAAACGCCAACTGAGCCGAGGTTTGAACCAGTGACCTTCTTGCTGTGAGGCGACAGCACTACCTACTGCGCCACTGCCTTGCCTGGGATTTAACAATTAATTATTTTACATTTTTAAATGTAACATTTCATCTCAATGCCAAAAAATGCTTCTAAATCATCACATTTAAACACATCTCAATTTTGTGTGGTGTGCCCTTATTTAGTCGACTCTCTTCTGCTTTTAATGGAGCAGTCAGGCAAAATGGCAAAGAAAGCTGATCCTGATTATTCCTCGTTTCCTGCATTAAAAATGCTGATTGAAAAAGAAAAAAAACCTATAGAGCCAAGCTAAATTTCGACTTTGTAGACAAACAAAGACAAAAGTTTTTTTTAAATAAAAAGTCTTAAATTGTTAACAACTTATAAAAAAACATCACACAATGTAAATAAGTTGTCATTTAATAAGAATATGTGGATAACTCAATTTGGACAAAAAAGGTCAGCTAGAACCTTATAATTCTAAGGTGACGAGTTGCTCATCAGAAAGGTACATGAATTATTGTACACACTTCTCTAAATTTCAGGAAAGGTTTTTTTTCTCTGGTTTCACCATTTTTCATGTTAATTGCTGATGTTACTCTACTGCGTCTGATTAGTGTTGACTGTTTTGTATGTCAGGTTAAACGGGCCACAGAATAACGCTGTTATGATTGGTCAGATCACCTGTCAATCAAACTGTCTGTGAAGGGCCGATTGTAGCTTCAGTTTGCTGTTTTTAATTGACAGGATTTTTACCAGTGTGTTTTTTTTTCAGGCTGTGGTTCATCTGCTTCAAGTTTTAACAGGTCTTGCATTAGGATACAGTATGCTCTTCTGGCCATTCTGATGAGATGAAATTTGTCAAGTGTGGTTTTATCCATAATTGGTCCTCTGCTTTTAACCCATCCAAGTACACACACGTTTTTTGAGTTAAGAGTGAGAGCACACACACACAAACAAGCAAACAGTGAGCACCCGGAGCAGTGGGCAGGTATTGCTTCCAGCACCTAGGGGAGCAATTAGGGGTTAGGTGCCTTGGCCACGGACACCTCAGTTGGGTATCAAAGATGGAGAGAGTGTGGTTCATTCACTTTTCCCACCTTCAATTCCTGCTGAATCGAACCAGCAAGCTTTGGGTTACCAGTCCAACTCACTAACCTTTAAGCCACTGCCCCTATCTAGAAAGCACCAGTAGTGAACAGTAGCTATTTTTAATTCACTACTTTACTTAGGATTTTTTAAGTATAGGAAAGTTTCACTTACTTATAGTAATTTTTACTTCCTTCATTTCATGATTCGCTGAACTTACAAACTGATTTAAATGGGATAGTTTTTATTTAAAGACTAAAAATAATGCTAAATTAATATAAATTAGGGCAGCACAGTGGCGCAGTGGGTACCACAATCCCCTCACAGCAAGAAAGTCACTGACTCGAGCCTCGGTTGGGTCAGTTGGCATTACTGTGTGGAGTTTGCATGTTCTCCCGGTGATTACATGGGTTTTCTCTGAGTACTCCAGTTTCCCCCTTAGTCAAAAGATATGCGCTATGGGTAAATTGGGTAGGCTAAATTGGCTGTAGTGTATGTATGTGAATGAGTGTGTGTGGATGTTTCCCAGTGATGGGTTGCAGCTGGAAGGGCATCCGCTGCATAAAACATACGCTGGATAAGTTGGTGGTTCATTCCACTGTGGCAACCCCTAATTAATAAAGGGACTAAACCAAAAAGAAAATTAATGAAAAAATAACAAAAATGTTGTCAGATGCCATCTTTATTTTTTTATTCAACTGAAACGGGAAAGAAGCAAACAGACAGGAATGTGGCATATCAAACACAGAAAAAAAGACATCTGAGGAAGATAGAAAGTGAAGCTAGATTGTTTTCTTATTTAGGGGGAAAAAATCAATGTAGATAGTTTTAGAAATTACTTTTTGAGTCCCCTCATTTTAATAATGTAATACGTTTTAATTCTGATTTTAAATTAAGCAGAACTACTTAAAAACATTAAATACGTGCTTTGCTTTAGAATGGTTCAGAACAAAAAGTTAGTAGGTCTTCATTAGCCTAAGTGTGCTTGGCTGAATTTACAGTGTTATATTGCCCTCTATTGTTCGCAAGAGGATTTACAGGTGAGCTGGCTTAAACTGTAAACTCCAACTGTAAACAAAACACCAGCAATATATATTCACTTAAGTTTGTTTTCAATTATTGCATTTTATTAATTTATTATTATTTATTATTTCTGTGTGCGATGATATTTGTTTGAAGATTAAACGAGATGCAGTGTGCGGCTTCGCAACGCATCTGAATATCGTTTCACTCAGTGAATTTAACTCGTGTCGTCCACTAGATGGCAATGTAAATATACCAAAGACATCTGTGGCACTGCAGAATCAAAGACAACACAGAGAAAAGCTTATTGTGTAGGATTTATTCATAGCTGTTGACCCCATTCAGTTCATGCAGATTGCTTTTACTCAAAAAGTATAACAGAAACTAAAAATACTGGAGTGGAATACTAAAACCCCATAAACAGAATCATCTTGTTTTTTTTTTATCTGAATATTTGAACAACACCTCTATGAATAAACCATACGGTGTCAAACTGTAAAATTTATGTGAGCTTCAAAAGAAATAGGACATTAAGTTTCAATAGCAATTTTAAAACTGTTTTTAACCTTCTTTTTTAAGAATATCATCAGACTGAGCATATATATGTGTGTGTGTGTGTGCGTGTGTGTGTGTGTGCTCTCTTGTTGTCACTGTAATTATTTTTCGGATATCTGAACCCTCTGACAGATATGAAAGCATCACAATGTCTTCAATTTCAGAGTCTGTCTTTAATTCAAAGGAAAAAGCAAATTCCTCCATGAATAGCCTGCAGGCTTATTATGTCAATAACTACCAAGCCTTTCCAAGTGAATGACAGCAGCTGTGGGATGCTGCTCTTTTGATGTATAATATGATCCAAGATCCGTTCAACAGTCTTAGACAAGAGCATAAACTGCAGTGACTGAGTGATCATACATATTTTAGCAATGCATTTATAAATACATATGTAAAAGTTTGTTTTCTTATAAACAGCATTTGACAGAAATATGTAAAAAAAAGCATCTTACACAACTATTTTTTTATAATTTCTTGAATTTTGCAGATCTAATATCTCCTCATTACTAAACTATGTATATATATTTTCCATTACACCCCAATCACTAAATCATTTTTTTTTTTTCAAAAAAAAATCTATTGTTGCACAGTTGTCCACACCCCCGTCATGTGTCAGTGGTACAGTCTGGAATGGTGCATGCCTGTGTGCTGAACTCTGTTCAGTCAGTCTCTCACAGTGACACCACGGTGAAGTGAGTTCAAGAGAAAGGAGTCATTTATTCCACAAAATACAGTATGCACAACCTAATGGACATGTACAGAGGAACTGTGCATAAAGGGAAGCGCCAGAATCACAGATGTGAGTATTTTACAGACTGATAAGATGCACTATGTTTTCTGATTAGTGCTTTTAATACGTTATTTATTACAGAATCAATAAAATGTCATTTTTTATGTGCATAAATATTCAATATCCTTTGCATTAGGGAAAGGGAATGCTTTTAACAAATGTATATGAATTAATATTGTAGTTCTGTTTTTCTTGTTTGATAAAAAAAATTTTAATCGTTTAAAACATTTAGCAAATGAAAGTGAAATTTAAAAACTTGGAAAATTACTTGTAAATAAGATACAGATAACATCTGTTCCAAAGCACTTTCATAAGACTTCAAATATGCAGTTGCTTTCTTAAAATGTTATTTGTATTTAATGAGTAAACTGCAACCTACAATTATCCAAATGTTTAAAGATACATTTGGAAATATATTAATGATGTTTGAATGATAATAATGTTAATGTAAGTGTAAAAATAGTAATGTTTGAAATCTCAAAATATTAAATTATATTGGATTATTTTACTATTATCATAATATTGAACTAAATCCTTAAATGCAATGTGCTAATGTAACTTATAGATTTTATTTTCTTCAAAACTATAGTTACGTATTAAATTTGTGTATATTGTATGAATATCTTACAATATTATTATTGTTTTATTTCAATATTATGATAAAAATGCTTCAGGGTTACATAAAGCTACCTGTTTAAAAATAGTTTGACTCGTTAAAAATTATATTATATTCTGTTTTAAATTTTTTCATATAGGGTACAGCTCTCTGAAATGTGTTTTCCACACTAAAATATAGTTGCTGCTTTTGCTTTTTGCTTTTGTAAAACATATTTGTTTCTGTTTAATTGGGATACGGTTAAAATTAGAAATTAGATTTGTGTTGTGAGTAGGAGTGTAGGTGTAGAGTCGGCAGTGTAATTACATGTATTACTGTTGTAATTACCTACAGGTATTTTTCAACATGCAAATACATTTCTCCTGACAATAAGTGAACTGTTGGTCCCACTTAATATCAAGTGGCCTTAATTAGGTAACATAAGTGTGCTTATTGTGTTCATATTATATTGCACAACACTTGAATGATACTTCGGGGTGGGATGCAGGCAAGGTTAGGGACATGTTTGGTGATAGGTACACTCAAAAATGATTTTTGATGCTTGGTCAAACTATTAATTTAAAAATGAGCTGAAGCAACACCATTTTTGAGATTTTTTGGGACAACTTAATTGTTTAATGTTCAATCCACTTAAATTTGTTAATTAAACTCAATCAATTGGTGTTGATTAACGGTGACGCAATGGGTAGCACAATCGCCTTACAGCTAGAAGGTCACTAGTAGTTTGAACCTCGGTTGGGTCAGTTGGAAATTCTGTGTGAAGTTTGCATGTTCTCTCAGTGTTCACGTGGTTTTTCTCTGGTTGCTCCAGTTTTCTTCACTAGTCCAAAGACATGCACTTTAGGTAAATTGGGTAAGCTAAATCGTCCATATGCTTGTGTTGAATGAGTGTGTGTGGATGTTTCCCAGTGATAAATTGCAGCTGGAAGGGCATCCACTGCGTTAAGCATATGCTGGATAAGTTGCCGGTTCATTGCGCTACGGCAACACTAGATTAATAAAGGCACTAAACCTAAAAGAATGAATAAATGAACTGTTTTGGGACAAATTATTTTATGTACAATCCACTTAAATGTGTTAAGTAACTATATGAATAAGTAGGAAATTATGAATAATGTGGAAATCTGCATTTTTTTTACAGTGTTTAGATTTTAGAAGGGGTTAATATGAGAGGAATTGGTCAACAGTGTAATTTATTTATTAGAGTTAGATTATATATAATTATACTGTTTTACATTACGCTGTACTTTTTGCACTATGTACTGTTTTGCATCTGCACAACTCTTGTTTGCACTCTTTGCCATGTGCCCTTAAGTGTAATTGCATTGTTTCCAATTTTTCTTTTTACTTAATTTTATATTATATGATATATGTAATTGTATTTGTTGTAATTTCTATTTTAAATTGATAATTTTTGTATTGATATTATATGTTAGGCGAGTAACACAATTTCCATTCCCTGTATGTCCTGTAGATGTGGTTGAATTGGCAATAAAGCTGACTTTGAGTTTAGATGCAGATCATTTTTAAAACACAATGTAACAACATGTACAGTTGAAGTCAGAATTATTTGCCTCCCTGTATATTTTTTTTCCCCAATTTCTGTTTAACGGAGTGAAGATTTCAACAAGTTTATAAACATAATAGTTTTAATAACTCATTTCTAATAACTGGTTTATTTTATCTTTGCCATGATGACAGTAAATAATATTTGACTGGATATTTTACAAGACAATTCTATACAGCTTACAGTGACATTTATAGGCTAGGTTAATGCATGTTAGGGTAATTAGGCAAGTTATTGTATAACAATGATTTGTTCTGTAGACTATCGAAAAAAATATTTAGCTTAAAGGAGCTAATAATTTTGACCTTAAAATGTTTTTTATTTTTTTTTATTTAAAACTGCGTTTATTCTAGCCAAAATAAAGCAATTAAGACTTTTACCAGAACAAAAAATATTATCAGAAATATTGTGAAAATTTCCTTGCTCTGTTAAACATCAATTGGGAAATATGTAAAAAAAGAAAAAATAAGTTCCTTGTTCTGAATGATTCATTTAAATGTAAGGGCATCTAATTAAGGCTACACGTAACATTAAGTGGCACCCAAGTGTATACATTAATTAATGTGAATGTTAGTAGTTGTCAATAATACAATATATAATCTGGGTAAATTGCTAATATGTTTTGACTGTCAACTCCAGAAAGTTAATTTGCTGGTCTGTCCAGGCTAAGTAGTCAAAAAACAGCAGATGTGATCAGTATTAAATCCCAATACTGTCCAATTTGCATGCACGCTGCATCCGGCCATGATGAGCATCCATGTTTTGTGTCTGTGTCTAATCAAAGACAACACATCAAAGTTACAAAGCAAAGTTTTGTGGCTGTTGCACACACACAACACTCCAGGGATAATGAGCGCCTCGGAAAATGGATATGATGTCCTCAAGTGTAACAAACTGTTCCAGACAATTGCGCGCATCAGTCACCGAATTACATCACGCCACAAAGGAGCAAGTAAAGGAAGCGTAAGAAATATTTTATAAGTAGGTCATGTATGGAAAAAAAAAAACAGTCATTAGTGAAACAGATACAATTGGCAGAAGTGTCTGAATAACATTCATAGACTTCACCAGCTGAACAGATCCCTGAATTACATCTATAATGTCTGTGGTGTGATTTCCTTTGAAAATAAAAGTCCTTGAAGTCCTTTCAGGTGTATCCTCAACTGAGATTTCCTTCGTTTAGAGTTCAGCGTTTAAACTCAAGTATTGAGTTATGTCTCGTTTGAAGGAATCACTCAGAAAACTCTTTTAAGCTGACAGGTGGACACATTGACATTAAGCAGAGGTCATCAGAAAGAGAAACGTCAATCTTCCCTTTAAGCCTGGCAGACCTTTGAAAAAGCAGGCTATACTGAGAAGAGCAGGCCTATTGGTGAACTCAGATTAAAGTATTGATATGGCTCCACATCTGAAATATGGTGGTATTTTTAATATTGAGTGAAACGTCTGGCATGTCGTGGGACAATCTGTTGATTATTGGCGCGTCTGGATGAGTCAGCCTGTTCTGGACCATATTGGCTCCCGAGACACCATTATTAAGATCTCGCAAAACATTATTAAGAGCTTTGAGGGACTCGAATTGCTCGCTTCCACATTAGTGCAGTCAAAGAGACTCAATAAGGCAGTTTCTGTTACTCAGACGATAAAGGATGGCACTGGCATCAAGGGTTCGACTTCCTGGGGAATGCATGAACTGGAAAAAAAATCTATGGCTTGAAGTGAATGCAATGTAAGTGTCTGCCAAATGCATTAATGTAAATCAATGAACAGCAGCCATTTCTGTGGTTAGTACTCAGTAGGATAAGCTCATTGTGATTGAACTCATGACTTACTTTTGAACCTCAGACGCTCTCATAACAAAACTTCTGAGTTCATTCAGTTCGACTTTTAATCCAATCCATCATCCATTTTATCATTTGTTATTAGATATTGGAAATGAAGTGTCAGACTTGATAGTATGTGTTTTCTTTTTTCTTTTTAGAAAGCATAATTAAAGTAAAACATTAAAGAAATTTGGCATTGGCCGGCAGCTAGCTCTCTGCATCTCTCACATGGTCACCCACTGAAGCTAAGCAGAGCTGCACCCGGTCAGTATCTGGATGAGTAGGGTTGCTGCTGAAAGTGGTGTTATTGAGACCACCAGGGGGTGCTCAACCTAATGCCCCAGTGTATTGATGGGGACTTCTCAGTGAGTACTGTCTTTCAGGTGAGACATTAAACTGAGATCCTGACACTCTGTAGTCGTTAAAAATAGCAGGTTTTAAGCCCAGCATTCTGGCCAAATCTGCCCATCGTAGCCATAACCATCCCCATATCATAATTGGCTTCATCACTCTGTCTCCTCTCCACCAATTAGCCGGTGTGTGGTGTTCAGTCTGGCACAATATGGCTGCCCTCTTGTCATCCAGCTGGATGCTGCACACTGGTAGTGGTTAAGGAAAATCCCCTAACAAATGTGTGAAGTGCTTTGAGTGTCCTGAAAGCACTATATAAATGTAAGGAATTATAATTATTGTCATGAATCATTTGCAATCATGCAAAACAGAGATTCATTTTCAACATTTTTACTGCTGGTATACATATTTTGGTATACCAAATACCAATCATTTTATGATAAAATGGTTTGGGTCAGAGGTAGGATCTCAAACGAACATATATCTAAAAGTGATCATTCTGTCATAATTTAAGTTGTGTTCGTGCATATCGGGTTTGGTTGGGTTCGATTAGATTAACCACGGCTCTGTTTGGGTTTTTTTGAAAATGTGTGATTGCAGCCATTTGATTCTCACATGATTGAGTGCATCAAACAAGCAGACCAAGACAAATAATAATAATGAAAATGGCTCTCAGTTTTCTTTCAAACAAACTCTGGTGCAGCTTCCTTGAAATAGCAACACAATACAGACCAAATACATCTAATTAAACCAAAAACAGGATGTGATATCATAAGATGCTAGAATGTACATATGCTGAACACCTGTTTTTTCCTCATTCTAGTCTTAATGTGGCACATTTCAGTTTAGTACAGCGGTCAGAAACAATGAAGCAGATGTTTGAGTGGGTGAGATGGAGCAATTCCTGTTGCACTTTTGATTTCTTTACACGTAGTTCTTCACTGAAAAACTACATTTATTCAACAAGTATACATTATGTTTGGTCTTAAAATTACAGTGGGCAATCAGCAACAAACATATCCTTTACTACAAACTATTCTATTTTCTACTATCTACTTGTGTAAAATAATTCCCTGATCTCTAAGACTTTTTTTTTTAAAGAATTTTTATCCTATTTTCTATTGTTATTATTAAAAAGAACTCGGATTTAAAGAGAAGTCACACCATCTTTAGATTTTTAAGTAACAGTAGAAAGATGACTTAATATAGTCACAGAGGCAGTCTGACAATCCAAAATTAAGCAAATTCCATCAACATCTGCGTCAAACACGGTCTTAAGATAATTCATAGGCTGCATTTTCTAAAAGTAAATTGTCAAGAATATTCACAGAAATTGATCCAACATGTGCTAGGTGTCACAGAGATGAGGCCACCTTGGGCCATATGTTCTGGACGTGT
This sequence comes from Danio rerio, assembly GCF_052040795.2. NCBI lineage: Eukaryota > Metazoa > Chordata > Actinopteri > Cypriniformes > Danionidae > Danio > Danio rerio. The sequence continues at coordinate 35,087,587 of NC_141022.1, read as the reverse complement.
CCCTCCCTATAGGATCATTTTGGTCTTAAATGTTTGCTGTGTTTGAGAATTGTTCTTTTATATGTGAAAAGGAGATAAAACCAGTTTCATTAAGAGCAACATTTGGTGTGACACCTGAACACCTTGCACTACCAACAGATCTATTAAATGCACTAGCTTTCTCTTCTTTGTTGGCCTGAAGGCTTATACTTCTGCAGTGGCCGTCCACTAAACCACCAAAAACACATACTAAGTGAGCATCTAACGCTAGAAACACTCAAATATTGTACCCAATGCTTAAATAATAGATTCTTCAAAGTTTGGAGACCATTCCTGTCATATTTTAAGGACAAATTTATTCGAAATATACGTGAACTGTAAGCTCTACAAACAACAAGCTCTCTTTTATTATTGTGCTGTTTCTGCTATTGTTGGTATTTTGCTTTGTATGTTAGTATTTTGCCTTGTAGTGCTTTGAGTCTAAGAAAAGTGCATTACAAATAAAATGCCTTATTATTAATAATATACATTTTTTGTTTTCTAGATATTTTGTTCTTAAGAAAAATCGCTTTCTTAGAACTTTCTCAGAATATTCTTTTATTTTCTTTGCTCTGGACCATCACTTTGTGGAGCAAAAACTGTGTAATTAAATGTTTTCTGACTTCCATTTTGTGGACAATGTGACATCTTTAATTATATCACAAAATATATGATGATGAAAAAAATGATAACAGATAAATGATGACAGAGATTTTTTTTTTCCAACTAGTCGTTCAGTTTAGAAACCAACATCAAACTCGAAGTCACATCCTTTGAAGCTCCAACATTTGAAATCAATCTAATCACAATAATTTGAAGAGGATTCCTTTTCATATGAAGCTTTTGTACAAACATCAAGCTAATTGTCATGTTTCTGTGGAAAACGTCCGCTCTCATTGCAGAAGGTTAGCGCTAATTAGCAACTGCTAATGACAGAGGATGAAACAAATCTGATCGCCTCAGTCAGCTAGTTTTTTTCCCCCTCCTACTTTTCAGTAGATGTGTTTAAGCCTATTTTCTAAAGTATTCCTCTTGGTGACCCTTTCATTGGAATGTTGTGAAAATTTAGTCTCATAAATACATTCGGAGCGCGACTGCCTCTCTTTGAGAGGTCTGTACACTTCCATAATGAATTTGACTCAGTCAAGCGAAGACTAATCTAAACTCTAAAAGAGCACAACTTTTTTCCTCACAGATTTAGAGCTTTGTTTTGTGCTTCATCAGACTGAAGGCTGAAATTGCTTGTAAATGTCTTAAAGCCCCGATTTGTGATTTAGTCAGGCACTCAGGCAGCTCGTCCTTCTGGATAACGTGCCGGATGACCTTGAAAGGCACTCAGGAGTGATTGTGCATCTCTCTCTCTCTCTCTGTATGTGTGTGTGCGTGTGTTGCTCTGATAGCATCTCTCTTTCTGATGAGACAGATGAGAGCCATCAGTCATTTATTCTGTGGCATAATGCCTATGCACTCTCTGAGGCCGCAGAGGCTTTTTTAAGTCCATTATATTTTCCAGTCATTGTAAGTCATGAAGGAGGCTATGATTAAAAGAGAAAGCGTAAACTGTCCTTTGCTCTTCCCTCAGACATTAACATGGCTGGAGAGCCTCGTCCTTACAGACCAAAAGTGGCATCGAAGCGCCCCTTCTCTTTATACAGGTAGGCCATTCATATATTTAAAATAAATGGAAAGCATGGAAAAGCTGAAATAACTATTGTCTCCTCCTTTTTTAGTGGCTACGAATTTGATTACGATTTCTACAGGGATGATTTCTATACCAGGTACTGTATGTGCATGCGTTCACTTACACAAATGCTTAAAGCACCAGATTTACAAAATATGAACAGGGGGAATTGGTTTGACAGTGCAATCCCATCAAAGAGCTGTGAGAAAAAGTCCTGCTAGTAATCGGCTGACAATGAGCTGAGCAAATGAAAGAAAACAAACGCAGCAGCTCATTTCAATCATGACCCACATAATCTACCAAAATTAGATTGCAAACAAGCAGAGTCGATGGTAATAGGGTTCATGTAATGTACTACACAAGCACAAAATGGGTGAAGATGGGGTTTTATGTGCAGTCAACTACTGCAAATCGTATTAAAGGCCACCTATTTTATTATTATTTTGTGTCTGCAGAATGTGTCTGAACAGTTTCAGCTCAAAAACACCCATCAGATTATGTATCATACCTTTCAGAATATTGGAATTTCCTGCTCTGAGCATCTTGTAGCTGTTTTTGTTGCCTGTGTCTTTAATGCAAATAAGCTAGTTCCCTGCACCCACTATTCCCACGTGCCCTTCAGATTGTATCTCCATTTCCTGCTGCGTCAGATAAACAGCACAGTAACAGACATAAACAAAGCACATCTTATGTAACATTTGTGAGAAACACTACAGTAAGAACTTTCCCAATAATTATTTGATGTATTTGTTGTGGAGTTAATTCAAGGGTTTCTGCAACAATGAGTCACACACAATGTTGTTACAAAGTGCACGCAAATACACACACACGGACATACACGCAAGCATGCAGGCATGTTGGGGAGGACCTCAAAATGGGAGGAATTTGGATCCTATTTTAATGTCAGGAAAATTGTAAAAAGAGACTTATTGTCTAAATCACCCCAGTGTGACTGTGGACACACTATACCTACACACAATTCTGTCAAAACAGCTTCCAAAAGATGAGTTTCATTATAGGAGCCCTTTAAAACATGTTGCATGTGTCTGACTGAGAAGATGCTACAAATGTAATAAAGTCAGCTGCAAATTTTTTTATACATTTCTATATAAACGCTGGGGTTTTGTACTGTGGTCAAGCGAGCTCAAAGTAAAGGCAAGTTATAAAACAATATGTGCAAAAGGTAAAACACTTACAAATTGAGAAAACTTCATTGGTTTGAAAACAAGCAGACATAAATTTTCACAAATACAGAAATGGGGCAACGCGGTGGTGCAGTGGGTAGCACGTTCGCCTCACAGCAAGTGAGGCATTTCTGCGTGGAGTTTGTATGTTCTCCCCATGTCCAAGTCCAAAAACATGTAGTATAGTGAAAATTAACCGCACTGTATGTGTGTGAATGGGAGAGTGTATGGATGTTTCCCAGTGATGGGTTGCAGCTAAATAGGCATGCGCTGCCTAAAACATGTGCTGGATAGGTTGGCTGTTCACTCTGCTGTGGCAACCCTAGATTAATAAAGGGACTAAGCTGAAAAGAAAATGAATGAATCAATCAATCAATTAATCTGCAATAGTGAAGACCTTCAACGGAAATGTGCGGGGACAGTTAAGAGTCAGCTGTGTTGGCTGAGATCTGAGAGGTGAGGTCCTGATCATACTGTTCCTTGTTGTTTGTATACTTGTGTTCCTTTTCATTTGTACCATATGACAAAGACATTACAATAAACAAAAGTTTAAGATCTCCGACAACACTGCTGACTATAAACTGGAAGCAGTGGAGTTTGTCAGTTCCTCTGACACAATTCTCTTATTGTCTGTGCTATTTGCAGCACATTTCTGAATTTGCAGGGCTGTGTGTTGTCAAATTGATTAATATGTTTTCTCAGTTTGTTCGTTTTTTGTCTATTCGCATGTGTTTCTTAAATTGGATTTGAGCTCTCTCACCGTAGTTTTGAGTATATTCTCTCTGCAGCCTGTAACACGATGACGTAATGGATCATAACCAATACGTGCTTTCAGAAATAAAGGTACAGGAGCTGTCACTGGGGCAGTACCTTTTCAAAAGATACATATACATAGTGCCAACATGAACATAAAGTACATTTTAGGTACCATTATAGACCCTTCAGGTACAAATATGTACCTTTTGAAAAGGTACTGCCCCAGTGACAGCTCCTGTACCTTTATTTCTGAGAGTGTACTGTAACAGACGTGCATGCATGAGTTGTTGCGAGAAACGTGAATTATTTATATTAATTATTTAATTACCCTTAAAATTGTGTACATTTTGAGTAGGATCTGTGTTACAATGTCCACTAAGTATTGGACCTGATCCAGTATGCCATCGTGCTACAGACAGCAGTGAGGACATCTTGGTATTTTTGGAAACACAGGCCAACTGAAATTACAGAAATATATTGCTTTACATGTGTTTTACTTTTTTCCGATGACTCATCGACAAATGCAGTGAAATGTAATTATACATTTTTGCAGAAATGTAGGTCATGTATTAACAACATTTACAAACAAATACTGCAAGCAAAATGGCGGTTTATTCTGACAGTCTAATAACAGATGGCATGTAGATTCTTTAGTATTACAAAGGAGCATTGAATTTATGAATTAGTTTTATATGTATGATCTTCTTCAAGTGAATTTCAGTTATCGTTCACACACCGTTTCACTGTTTACAGAGGCCACATTTGTGTTTACAGAGACCAAAACACACTATGATTTCAAAGAATTGTGTATTTCAGAAGTAAAATTAATCAGATCTTTTCTTTAGAAGCTTTGTGATCTGTTTTTGTTAATTAATATTTTTTCAGTTTAGATCCTCCATGACCTTTTCTATGCTGTGAAAAAATTGAGGTAAGGTGAAGAGAAAAATGAAAGCCAAAAAGGAGAGGAAGGAATCCCCCTAATAACCATAATTAAAGTTGTTTTATTGGTTTGACTTGGATCCTTTGCTCAGGCTAATGATGAGCACTCCTCTCCTGTGAGACATTAGCTGAATGTCAGAAAGCTGCTGGGTCGTTAAACCGACATGCCGGTCATCTTTCCTCTGACATTTTCATGTGTTTGCTTTCACTCCTCATTTGGCAGAGGCGAGTTTTATGCCTCTCTGTGGAAAATATATGTGCGCTAACGAGCAAACTCCCTTCAGTGCAGTTATTAAAAAATATGCGAGAAAAACCTAATTATGCTCATCAAGTGTTATCTCGAGGGAAAGAGTCTCAGGAATGATCTTGCTCTTTCGCATGTAGACTAATTAAGATATTCTCTCATCTCTTTATCCACCTTAGTTTGCAATACCAAAATAAACTTCTGAAAGTGAGACTTTCGATTCATTAGTCACTATTGGTAAATAACTAGAAGAGATGGTACGAAATAACTATTTATATTACTATTTGCATAACAAAGGATTAAAACAATATAAGAAAAGCCAACCACCGGTTTATGATATCATGGAGGATAACAAGCTGTGCATCACAAATGAATGGAATTTGTTCAGCTAAAAATTAATGGAAGTAGATGAAATGGAATTACAAAACATTCAAATATGCTCTTACAGTAAAAATAAAGTGAATATGATCTTTTTTAATGAAATTCTAAACATGCGGTAATGTATTTCTCAGTTCTCACATTCCATCATTTTAATTAAGTAAATACAACAGGGTCCAAAAGTGTAATGCAGGGGTCACCAATCTCGGTCCTGGAGGGCCGGTGTCCCTGCCGGGTTTAGCTCCAGCTTGCCTTAACACACCTGCCTGGGTGTTTCAAGTATATCTAGTAAGACCTTGATTAGCTTGTTCAGGTTAAAATTTGCAGGACACCGGGCCTCCGAGACAGAGTTTGCTGACCCTTGGTCAAACGTGTGTGTGTGTGTGTGTGTGTGTGTGTGTGTGTGTGTGTGTGTGTGTGTGTGTGTGTGTGTGTGTGTGTGTGTGTGTGCGTGCGTGCGTGTGTGTGTATATATATATATATATATGGTCACACAATGTATCGTTGAAGCATCATTGCAATGTGCACATCCACAATAATCAAATTGCTGGATCTGCAAAGTTGGGTCTTAATTATAGTTGACCAAGAGCCATAGAACGCATGTGATTTGTAGAGAGACTATAGAGTTTATTCGCAATATGTGAGAGTTTATCATTTGCATTTGTTTTTAGTGCTTGTGACTGTGAGGATTTTGAGAGAGGTTAAAATATTTGGGCACAAGATATTGTAGAAATTGCACACAAAAAAAAACTTTTCTTACTTACTCTTTCTTACTCCAAATATAAAAATTTCATACCGAAAACAAGTTTATTTTACTTCATCTTTTGGTAGATTACATAGCTTTTTTTAAGGGAAAACTCATTTAATTTTGACCTATGACTTTTGAAAGTGAAAACAAAACAATATATTTACTTTCATTCATTTTTTTAGATATTTGGACTAGAAATAAGACAAAAACTGTTAGAAAAACATATTTTTTTTACAATGCATTATTCAGTTTCTGTATCTGTTCTGTAAAATGTCAAATAGAGCTATTCAAACGTAAAAACAACATCTGGTAAATCTGTATTCATATTGCAATATATATATATATATATATATATATATACATACTTAAAAAATGTAATGACAAAAAGTCAAGACAACAAATATTTTTATGTTGCTTTAACTTATTTTAATAGGTTAATCATTAAAAAGGTTTCAACAATTTTTTAAACTATACAAATGTTAACCTAATATTTTTAGTCAGTTTGATTGATGTAAGATATTAATAGTAATAATATTCTTCTATCTCTCTTCAGGATTTTTGACATCCATGGGCGATTAGCACAAACTCCTCGGGCTGTGATACCCATCAAACATTCTCGTTTGGTTGCGCTCTCCACACGCAGGATGAAATACTCCTTTCAGCCAAAGATGTCCACCTGTTCTTCATATCTAAAAACATTGTCAACAGGTTTTTTATCCTTATTCTATTGTCCATCACTAAGTCATTTCAGTTTCCATGTTTTCACCTCCTAAAACTCCTCCATTCACCATAACTTTAACAGTGTATATGCCATTCAACAAAGAATCAAAACTGAAAATATATATATATATTTAAAACAACAAGCTTTTTTTCTTTTTCTTCTTTTTTACCCAAGTAAAATCCGATCAGCTCCTGACAATCAAGCAAGAACTGTCTCAGATCAAGATTAAGATCGACTCTTTACTGGGAAGGTTAGAGAAGATTGAGAGGAAGCAGTTAGCAGAAGCAGGTAAGAGGATGAAATGAGCTCTGCTGTCAGGGACTCAGGGTAGAGGCCATGTTGGCAGGAGGTAGATTAAAAACACTTGTCTTCATCACTTTCAATGTCAGTGCTGGAAATCGAAAACAACACCGCTTTCTCTTTGCATACACACAAAAAACTATTTGGGCTAGGACTAAGGACATCCAAACACAACTTTTTTCTTCAAATGTTTACTGGACTCTAGTTGTTGGCTCTAGGGCAAGCTGTTTGATATATATAAAGCAATCACATACATTTTCATAGTACAGGTATTTATTATTATTATTATTTTGTTAGTAGTACCGTTTCCAATGGCTACTAGTGCTTATTCTTAAGATTGTAGTACCCTTTTAAAAGATACTAGCACTTGTTTATTAATTTAGTGTTTATTTATTAGATACTAGTACTTTTAGAACTCATTTCAATACTGATTAACTACTCTGCTTTTACTATTAATAAATGTAACATTTTTAACATTGAGTTCTATAAGGATCTGTCTCTGAGTTATCGACTGTTAGGTTTTAAATATATGTATTCAAAATGGGACTAGTACCTATTATCTTATGAACTTGTTTCTCATTTGACATACGAATTAAATAAATATGTTTAAATTTATTACAAACAAATTTACTTCTTATCTACTGTAAAAGATGCTAGTACTTATTGTTTAGTTACTGGTAGTTATTTAGGTACTAATATCTTTTTTTATTATTATTAGACCTAGTAATAAGGCAAGGCAAGTTTTTTTCTTTAGCACATTTCATACACAATGGTAATTCAAAGTGCTTTACATAATCAGCATAAAAGAGACAAAAATAATAATGATTAAAAGAATTAAAAGTGACTAAAACAGATTAAAATGGGTTAAAACAGGTTTTAAAAGAATGAAAAAAGTGATATGTCTGTCTCAGAGTGCTGATTCAGTAAAGGCACAGTTAAACAGGTGTGTTTTTCAGTCTTGATTTGAATGTGCCTAATGTTGGAGCACATCTGATCATTTCTGAAATCTGATTTCAGCAACGGAGGGAGTAATAGCTGAAGGCGGATTCACCCTGCTTTGACTGAACTCTTGGAATTTCTAGTTTATTATGATCTTAAAGATCTAAGTGATCTTTTTGGTTTGTATTCAGTGAGTGAGCATATCTGCAATGTAATGATGTCCTAGGCCATTAAATGATTTATAGACAAGTTATAATATTTTAATGTAACTGTGAGCTAGTGTAAAGACCTGAGGATGGTGTGATGTGCTCTGATTTTCTGGTTCTGGTCAAATCCTGGCAGCAGCGTCCTGGATAAGCTGTCTGATTGTTGTTTTTGGGAAGTAAAAGTAAAAGTGGTCCATTACAGTAATCCACCCTGGTGGTGATAAAAGCATGAACAAGTTTCTCTAAGTCCTCACTGGAAACAAAGCATCTAATTCTTGTAATGTTTTTGATATGATAGAGCCGATAGATGACCCCTAGAGCCGATTTCTTTCATAATAATATCAAAACTATTTTTGATTAGTAATATGTATATGATTAGCAATAATAGTACTATGTATCCCTTTAGTGTGAACAACCTTAAAGGTGATGATCACAATATTTAGATTTTTTAACCTTTAACTTGTTTTTAAGTAACTGTATTTCGCCCAAATATTATCCTATCACAAGAATGTGTACAACAATAGAAAACTGATTTAAAAAAAGTAACCCTTATGTCTGGTTTGTGCTCCGGGGTTTTTACAAGCAAGTTCAATCACATCAAATCGATGACAGTTAACAAAGAACAGGAAGATTTATGTGGTGCTGCCTGTGTTATGACATGGGTCAGACATTCCTTGACCTTCATTCCTGGTTTGATGTTTTCACTTTATTAATCCCAGAGAATTTAGCGAGTTTGCTATAAACAAAATAGCCTCTGCTATTCAAAATATGCATCAGGTTTCAGTAACATCCAAACTCCTTTGAATTGTCACATATGTAAATTGATTTTCATCCGGCTCATTGTCAATTTTTACATCCCTACTCAGTAGATATAAGTACTGAAAGTAACAGTAAATAACAAAGCACTAAATAATAAATAAATGCTTTTTTGGGAAAAGATAGTAGCTAAAAAAATTAATAGTTTCAGAAATATTGGTACGCAAGCTGTCACTGGGGTGGTACCTTCTCAAGAGGTACACATTTGTACTTAATTGGTCCATATTGGTACCTCAAAAGTATATACTGTATTAGTGCCTAAACATTTTAAGAAGAACACTTTTGTACTTTTTAGGTACTAATATGTACCCTTGAGGTATTATAATGGAACTTTTAGGGAGAGGGGTCAATCTGGGCTGCATCCAATGCTTTTTAATGGGCTCACCTAACCCCACCCCTAACACTACCCGTCACAGTGACGTCACTAGCTCCATTTGAGTGCATTGTGTCTGACATTGCATCGCTGAGTGATGCAGTCTCAGCTTGCATCATAAAGGTTGCATTCAGATACTATACTATCAGGTACTACCATCCCAGTGACAGTTCGCATACCTTTATTTTTGAAATTGCAGCATGACGATAAATAGATAGTGTTGTTGTTGTTTTTTTTACTAAATGTTAAAATAGCTTTGCCATAGTTGGCCTTCCTTTTATCTCTTTCTCACTCACCTTTCTTTTTGTCAATGTTGTGAAGAATTGCACAAGAAGCATGAGAAGGCCTATCGAAGTCTCTACCTCGAGACAGAAAAAAATCCTGGCACGGATGTGGATGGGTGTCATCAGGAAGCGGGGTCTTGGGAAGTGACTGACGAAGGTGATGACGGATATGATGAGAGGGTTAACAATGGACTGGTGAGCTGAATGTGAACAAATGTTAGTTGATATATCAGCAAGACCCATTTGAATAGGGCATAATAGTTGTGTTTGTTTGTGTGTGTGTGTGTGTGTGTGTGTGTGTGTGTGTGTGTGTGTGTGTGTGTGTGTGTGTGTGTGTGTTAAATCCCAGATAGAAAACCACATATCTGATGTAGACAACTGAACAAGGTTTGTACCATAAATTCATGTCACGTCACATTTGAAATGCTTAAAAAATTTAGATGATGTCTGTCCTTCGAGAGTTTTATGAAATGTAATGATCAGCACTGTCTGATGTTATAAAAGACAGCTTTCCAAGTAAAGCATTATTACATTGTGCAATTTACAGCACTTATCATTTTCATACAGACCTCTGCATTCATAAGCAGTGCCCTCTCAACTACAAACTATTTAAGCCATTAATTTCTGAATGCTAATGTCTCTGAAATGACTCCTCAATTGACCTTCAGTATCAGGCAAACAAAAATCCTTTGCTTCATTCAGTGTATAACCAACAGGTTCCTGGAAAACACTTACTGATGATGGAAATGTTTGATACTGTAAAGCATTTAGCAATATTAAAATTGTTGAAGGCTCTCTTTCTCTCTCTCTCTCTCTCTCTCTCTCTCTCTCTCTCTGTCTTAATTCAATAATTGCTTTATTGGCTTGACAAATGTTACAAATGTATTGCCAAAGCATTTATAAAGTTTACATTAAAAAAAAGAATATACTTGTATATTTTAAAAAAATGGTAAACACAGTAAAGAGTAGTAGCAGCAAAATAATAATAGTAAAAATAATTGAATAAACATACAACTTAAAAAATTTAAAAATAATAATACATAAAAATAAACATCACATTTAACAATCAATTTTCAGGATAAAACATTAATAACAAATAATAATAATAATAATAATTTGTATATTTACAATAATTCACTTATAATAGTCTAGATCTCTCTCTCTTTCTCTCTCTTTCTAGGACTGAAACCAGTGCTCCTGTCAAGTTTACTATTTTTGAATGAAATCTAGTTCATATTGTTGGAATTTTCATATCAATCTATTTATGTATTTATTAATTTATGTACAATATGTATGTAGGTAGGAATGTATGTTATCTATCTATCTATCTATCTATCTATCTATCTATCTATCTATCTATCTATCTATCTATCTATCTATCTATCTATCTATCTATCTATCTATCTATTTACAAATAATTAATTTAATTTTTATATGAAATGTGAAAGTCAAATCCATAAAGTTATTAAGCTGGACATGATATATGTAAATTGGAACAATAAAAGGTTAAAACCATATTTGCAATATAATTGTGTATTTTATCTTGCAAGAATACTACACAAATACATGTCATTGTCATTTAAGGTTTAGAAATAAACATTGTATTGTATATCCTAGCCTATACGTGCAATTGATTTTTGGACATTAAATAATTATGTACATAGTCATAAACATGTTTATTGAAAATTATCCATGTCATTATTATATTTTATGATATTTATTAAATGCCATGATGTTACTATTTTCGTTCTTTTTTTATTGTAGTTTATAGCTAATCTATGAAGTGTGGTAACTATTTTTGTTTTGGTTTATGTTTAATATTGTGTGATGAATTTGTGAAATAAAATCAACCAGATGTCAACTGCAGCAGTTATTTGTTTGTTTGTTTATAAATTGAAGTTATTTACAACATACATTACTAGGAACAAAAATAATTTTTATAGTATTTGCTGAACATTTCCAATCAAATGCATAACAAATCTTGTGGTCACACTTTATTTTGATGGTCCGTTTGTTGAATTTAAGTTACATTGCATCTACATGTCGACTGTTAGGTTGTGGTTAGGGTTAGAGTAAAGATTAGTGTAAATTGACAAGTACTTGCAAAGTTTTTTATAGTCAGTTAAATGTCTGTTTAGCAGCAGTATCAACGGATATTAAGCAGTCTACTAATAGTTGGGCAGTTATGTCGCTACAAGTAGTGTCACTAGCTAAACTACATTTCTCAATAGTGTGGCTGTAGCGTCGCTACTTTCTAAATCAAATAGCTTTTTAGTAGCGCAGTAGCGTCCACACAAGCAACATTTATCGAACGTGGATCAATAAGTGACGGCACCGACATTCACTGGGCTGTGAGGCCGGTGTCTAGCCGATGGAAGTAAATCCATATGATAGCAAAGAGCTTAGTCTTAGAATGTCATTCTAAGCTCTTTGATGATAGGGAGAAGGAGGATTTCTTCTTCTTCCTGTTTTACGTTGTTCGACAACAAACTTTTTGGTGCGTTACTGCCACGTGCCACCTCTGGTGAAACTTGCTTGATTGAGGGAGAGTAGTTATTTCTGAAGCAGGGTTCCTTGTGACCATACCTCGAGAAGTACATGTTAAGATACAATAAATTAATTTCTGATGCTGTGCTCAATAAATAAAAATACTTTAGCATATATAACACTATAATGCTTATATATATATATATATATATATATATATATATATATATATATATATATATATATATATATATATATATATATATATATAATTTATTTATTTATATATTTATTTATTATCAAAAATATTTCCTTTTCTTATAAATGACTATATATTTTAAATGTGTAACACCTGGTTTTATTGAATTTTTTGTTTTAGCTGTAATATAATATGATGTGTTCCTGTTTAGTAGAGCATATTATTTACAGTAAATAATTGAACTGAACTATTATTCCTCATATGTTTCATTGACAGTTTTATTGATCACTAAGATATGATTGACTTGGATTTAAGTTGCTTCGATTTAAAAATGAAAATTGTAAAAATAGCTTAGATAGATGTAGCTAAACTACTTTTGCCATGTAACTTTTAGCTTAGCTTGCTACATTTGCCAGGGGGTAGCTTTAGTGTATGGAAGCATACGAGTAGCATAATTCAATTCAAAATGTAATATGCAAAATGGCAATGCAATATGTTAAATGGCAATGTATTTCTGTATTTGAATTTGCATTTTCCAAGACATATGAGCAATGTTTGGTGCAAAATGAAAATGTAAATTAAATTACATTGTTTGCATTTCTCATTTCAAACACTGTTTTAATTTGTAAATTGTATCCACATTTTAAAGCTTTATAAGTAGCAAAATTAAATTGAAAATGCTATACACAAACTGAATTTGATGTGAATAAAGTACAAGCAGAAACTGTAGCAAAATGATCATTTAAATGTTATTTGTCCTAATTGCATTTACACTCGCGTCTAGGAAATGCAGGATTACATTTTCAGCATAACAGCATGAGAGAGAGTAATATCCGGTACCATGTGTCAAACAGTTTGATTGATGACCGCCCCGCCCCTTTTAGGGCGGGGCTTCCGGTGTAAACCCCGCCCCTTTCCGTTAATTAGATTTTTATCAGTTGAATTAAATTAATAATTCCGGTAATCAGATTCTTATCAGTTGAATTAAATTAATAATTCCGGTAATTAGATTCTTATCATTTTAATTAAATTAATAATTCCGTTAATTAGATTCTTATCAATTGAATAAAATTAATAATTCCGTTATTATTACATTAAAATGAGATATTTTAATATTATGAAATAGATTTGAATTAAATAAAATATATCAACCGTTATTAAATCTATATTATTTAATATTATACAGTATTATATTTTAATTATTGTAATAAATTCAATAATTATAATTATACAATATTATATTGTCATTATTGTTTTAAATTATGTTATTATAATTAAATTATATATGTTAATATATTATGTTAGAATTAATAAACTAAGGTGTATGCACCGCTGTGTTGCCTTTGCTCTGTTATGGTCAGAACTGACACCAGGCATATGTGTGCATGCATTGATAAGGAAACCGTTACCTGTCCGTTGGTCGTCTGTTTGTGAAAGATAGAAGACATATCAGATAAGTGATATATAACTGATGGTTGTAACAACATATTTCCGGTATGCTGTTAGGAGATAAGTAAAAATCGTTGACCGTTAGGCGCAATCAGTCGGATGTTCTAGCAAGATAGAATGATAAACTATTGTCTGTCCTAATGCTAATCAATGATAAGAAAATGCTGACACAACATACAACAGACAGGACATGGGTGTGTCATATATTTGTGTATATAAATATAGACCGTGTAATAGGCTGACTTATGTCAAAACCATGTCTGACTTTGAAGTGAGCGCTAGCAGACCCGGTCAGATTTGGACCGATGATCTCAATACCGACTTAAACGGTAACCCTATCTCTATGGAAGAAAAGTGGGACGACCACCTAATGAAAAGGGTTATGATGGCTCCTAGAAAAAGGATCACCAACCTGAAGCTGACATATTTTCTTCACGAGAATAAACGTTACATGAAAAAACAGGTTGTTATGCCCAGCGAACTCATTTGTCATTACCTATTTGACAAAAAGCAGCGGGTTGTTACCTTGTACATAACGGAATCTGGAGAGCCGCACAGTCTGGAGGACCCCTGTCTGGTCCTAACGGCTAAAGACTGGTTCTTATTCTACAATCATGCCTGGGCAGATGTACGGGAATCTAAACAGGAGCCGTTGTTTATCGCCGAGTGGGATTCTGAAAAACCAAACAATCGGTTTCGACTGGTTGGAAACAACTGTGAAAAGAACCCTGAAGACTGCATTTACATATTCTTGTGTGATGACAAGTCAAAGCTTCGTGAGCGTTCTGGAATAATACATGCTGACGAGCATAATGAGCAATATGAAATGGTTCTACCCATCCTCTGGAGAGACGTCGACAAGATGGATGACATTTTTAGAACCATAAACAAACTGTTCAAATGGTGTGATTTGAATGATCGATACAGAAATATTAAAGTTCAGCTGTTCCACCCCCAGAGGTCTGTGCGCAGCGGGCGGGATCATTCGCAATTGTCCCCGCCCATCTACTACGCACATAAAAAGGCCTAATCCGGGAGCGACCACAGCAGTACTACAGAATGTCTCAACAACTCTCTTCAGAATTTGCCATCTTCAGGCCCGAGGATCCCAATTCAATTCCTCCTGATGACAACGCCTTACCATGCTTTCCGAAATTCGCAGGTTCAGCACTAGACCGCGACTTACCGTGCTTCGAGCTAATCAAATCTTCAGGAGCGAACAAGGATGAAAAAAACTGGCTGGATAAATTTTGCACCGAACTAGGATACCGCAACCTGACATACCTGACCAACAAGTACAAAAAAGATGACAATACCAAGTTTGACGTCACCGATGGGTGTTTCTCCAGTTCCGGTTTCAAGCTCATAAAAGCTCTGATCACTGTGCTCATGCAGCACATCATCGACGCTCAGCTGAAAAAGGAATGTGAGGGTTGTGCCATCGACCACCCCAGCCAACTGCAACACACCTGTCTGTTTGAACCATCACCATTCTACTTCGACTCAAACTTTGCAACACTCGTCAATAAACTGATCAAACCGGAGTTTCACACTGCTGTGTCACAGGCTATGATGCGTGTTGGTTTGAAGTCGCACCCTCAGATGATCCACGGAACAGTCCTCGGCATTCTACACGAATTGAGGAGCGAGCCGTTCATCGTTGCAAGACTGGAAGACATCAGGACCAAGATTCTGGACGACTCCTGTGAGAAAATCGTCAGCGACGCTGTCGATTTCTGGCAGCGCAGTGGCTAGACCTCGAACCCTCTGAAACTCAACAATGGGGAATACATGTAAACCTAGTAAGATACTTGAAAATTTTTTAAAAGAGTATTACAAAAATCAGTTAAATGACTTTACATAAAAGACCATTTAACTGATTTTTGTAATACTCTTTAAAAAAATTTTCAAGTATCTTACTAGGTTTACATGTATTCCCCATTGTTGAGTTTCAGAGGGTTCGAGGTCTAGCCACTGCGCTGCCAGAAATCGACAGCGTCGCTGACGATTTTCTCACAGGAGTCGTCCAGAATCTTGGTCCTGATGTCTTCCAGTCTTGCAACGATGAACGGCTCGCTCCTCAATTCGTGTAGAATGCCGAGGACTGTTCCGTGGATCATCTGAGGGTGCGACTTCAAACCAACACGCATCATAGCCTGTGACACAGCAGTGTGAAACTCCGGTTTGATCAGTTTATTGACGAGTGTTGCAAAGTTTGAGTCGAAGTAGAATGGTGATGGTTCAAACAGACAGGTGTGTTGCAGTTGGCTGGGGTGGTCGATGGCACAACCCTCACATTCCTTTTTCAGCTGAGCGTCGATGATGTGCTGCATGAGCACAGTGATCAGAGCTTTTATGAGCTTGAAACCGGAACTGGAGAAACACCCATCGGTGACGTCAAACTTGGTATTGTCATCTTTTTTGTACTTGTTGGTCAGGTATGTCAGGTTGCGGTATCCTAGTTCGGTGCAAAATTTATCCAGCCAGTTTTTTTCATCCTTGTTCGCTCCTGAAGATTTGATTAGCTCGAAGCACGGTAAGTCGCGGTCTAGTGCTGAACCTGCGAATTTCGGAAAGCATGGTAAGGCGTTGTCATCAGGAGGAATTGAATTGGGATCCTCGGGCCTGAAGATGGCAAATTCTGAAGAGAGTTGTTGAGACATTCTGTAGTACTGCTGTGGTCGCTCCCGGATTAGGCCTTTTTATGTGCGTAGTAGATGGGCGGGGACAATTGCGAATGATCCCGCCCGCTGCGCACAGACCTCTGGGGGTGGAACAGCTGAACTTTAATATTTCTGTATCGATCATTCAAATCACACCATTTGAACAGTTTGTTTATGGTTCTAAAAATGTCATCCATCTTGTCGACGTCTCTCCAGAGGATGGGTAGAACCATTTCATATTGCTCATTATGCTCGTCAGCATGTATTATTCCAGAACGCTCACGAAGCTTTGACTTGTCATCACACAAGAATATGTAAATGCAGTCTTCAGGGTTCTTTTCACAGTTGTTTCCAACCAGTCGAAACCGATTGTTTGGTTTTTCAGAATCCCACTCGGCGATAAACAACGGCTCCTGTTTAGATTCCCGTACATCTGCCCAGGCATGATTGTAGAATAAGAACCAGTCTTTAGCCGTTAGGACCAGACAGGGGTCCTCCAGACTGTGCGGCTCTCCAGATTCCGTTATGTACAAGGTAACAACCCGCTGCTTTTTGTCAAATAGGTAATGACAAATGAGTTCGCTGGGCATAACAACCTGTTTTTTCATGTAACGTTTATTCTCGTGAAGAAAATATGTCAGCTTCAGGTTGGTGATCCTTTTTCTAGGAGCCATCATAACCCTTTTCATTAGGTGGTCGTCCCACTTTTCTTCCATAGAGATAGGGTTACCGTTTAAGTCGGTATTGAGATCATCGGTCCAAATCTGACCGGGTCTGCTAGCGCTCACTTCAAAGTCAGACATGGTTTTGACATAAGTCAGCCTATTACACGGTCTATATTTATATACACAAATATATGACACACCCATGTCCTGTCTGTTGTATGTTGTGTCAGCATTTTCTTATCATTGATTAGCATTAGGACAGACAATAGTTTATCATTCTATCTTGCTAGAACATCCGACTGATTGCGCCTAACGGTCAACGATTTTTACTTATCTCCTAACAGCATACCGGAAATATGTTGTTACAACCATCAGTTATATATCACTTATCTGATATGTCTTCTATCTTTCACAAACAGACGACCAACGGACAGGTAACGGTTTCCTTATCAATGCATGCACACATATGCCTGGTGTCAGTTCTGACCATAACAGAGCAAAGGCAACACAGCGGTGCATACACCTTAGTTTATTAATTCTAACATAATATATTAACATATATAATTTAATTATAATAACATAATTTAAAACAATAATGACAATATAATATTGTATAATTATAATTATTGAATTTATTACAATAATTAAAATATAATACTGTATAATATTAAATAATATAGATTTAATAACGGTTGATATATTTTATTTAATTCAAATCTATTTCATAATATTAAAATATCTCATTTTAATGTAATAATAACGGAATTATTAATTTTATTCAATTGATAAGAATCTAATTAACGGAATTATTAATTTAATTAAAATGATAAGAATCTAATTACCGGAATTATTAATTTAATTCAACTGATAAGAATCTGATTACCGGAATTATTAATTTAATTCAACTGATAAAAATCTAATTAACGGAAAGGGGCGGGGTTTACACCGGAAGCCCCGCCCTAAAAGGGGCGGGGCGGTCATCAATCAAACTGTTTGACACATGGTACCGGATATTACTCTCTCTAGCATGGGATGTGTGTAGCAAAATTAATTTTGAAATGTAATACACAAAACGATAATGCAGTATGTAAAAGGCAGTGTATTTCTGTATTTCAGTTAGCATTTTCCAAGACATATGTGCAATGTTTGCTGCAGAATGAAAATGAAAATGAAAAAAACATAATGCATTTTCATTTAACACATCGCGACGAATGAAAGCCGATTTGAAATTGAAAATGCATTCTGGCCTGGCCACGCCCACAGACGGCCACCGTTGCTGCAAGGCAGGTTTTAGGTTATGTCGTCACAGCTGCCGCGAGGACTATTTGGGACATTTGGCAGCATAAACATGGCGAAGTCTGTTCCTCAGTGGCTTCGTGAAGCTGCACGAGCCCTCGAGCGTGAACTGGGAAATACTTTAGAAAAGCAATCACCTCCTAGCTCAGTAAACTTGGCTTAAGGTTTGATATTCGCGCACGCAGTTTTAGGGATCATCTGCGATTTACATCAACAGAACCAAAATGCACAGTAACGCAAAGCAGAAAAAAATCAGGAGATTCCAATAAATGGTTAGAGGCCAGACTGATTTAATACAGGTAGCAAAGCTACTATACCTCTAACTATATGGTACATACAATGCAGAAATAGGCAATAGCTCTTGTCATAAGCACACAGTACACATCAGCTAAAGCCCCTTTAGGTTCTGTCGATGTAATTTGCAGATGATCCCTAAAACTGCATGCGCGAATATCAAACCTTAAGCCAGGTTTACTGAGCTAGGAGGTGATTGGTTTTCTAAACTATTTCCCAGTTCAAGCTCGAGGGCTCGTGCAGCTTCACGAAGCCGCTGAGGAACAGACTTCGCCATGTTTATGCCGCCAAATGTCCCAAATAGTCCTCGCGGCAGCTGTGACGACATAACCTAAAACCTGCCTTGCAACGGTGGCCGTCTGTGGGCGTGGCCAGGCCAGAATGCATTTTCAATTTCAAATCGGCTTTCATTCGTCGCGATGTGTTAAATGAAAATGCATTATGTTTTTTTCATTTTCATTTTCATTTTGCAGCAAACATTGCACATATTTCTTGGAAAATGCTAACTGAAATACAGAAATACACTGCCTTTTACATATTGCATTATCGTTTTGTGTATTACATTTCAAAATTAATTTTGCTACACACATCCCATGCTGTTATGCTGAAAATGTAATCCTGCGTTTCCTAGACGCGAGTGTAAATGCATTTAGGACAAATAACATTTAAATGATCATTTTGCTACAGTTTCTGCTTGTACTTTATTCACATCAAATTCAGTTTGTGTATAGCATTTTCAATTTAATTTTGCTACTTATAAAGCTTTAAAATGTTGATACAATTTACAAATTAAAACAGTGTTTGAAATGAGAAATGCAAACAATGTAATTTAATTTACATTTTCATTCTGCACCAAACATTGCTCATATGTCTTGGAAAATGCAAATTCAAATACAGAAATACATTGCCATTTAACATATTGCATTGCCATTTTGCATATTACATTTTGAATTGAATTATGCTACTCGTATGCTTCCATATTAGTGTAGTTAAGATACATTTTAAGTAGAGTAGCTAATAGCTTAGCTCACTACATTTGTCAAGTAGCTTGCCCAACTGGTCTTGTGACCATTAAAATAAAGTGGTACCAAACATATATTAGGATATTTACATTTTAGTATAAAATAAAGTTGGTATGGTATGGTATATTTACAGTTCTGGTTGCATTACGACTTAAAAGTCCTTTAAGAGCTTCAAAATAAATTTTTAATTCAGCCTTGAAATGTAAGATGTTAGGCTTCTTCTTCTCCGACCACTTACACTTGTGTAACGGTTTATGAAACTTGCCTACTAATATCAAAAGATTTAGCATAATAAACATGGCACTATGTCTTTTTATCCACGTTAAATATGGCATCTCTTTTCTTTGGGAACACAAATGCACACTAGCTTTCTAATTTACATGACACTGTTCGTTTAGTTCAACTTTTAAAACGTTTGAAAAAGCGGCCGGAAGTGACTTTTTAAGCGTGCGGAAGCAAGAAAATACTGCTAAGCGGGACTTTTAATTTTCAACAGCGGTAAGAAAAGCAAAATGGAAAGCTGTGGATCTCACGCAAGCGGTTAAAGTTCATCACAAGACGGGTATGTGATTATGTTAATGCATATTGTTTATATATTTCAGTTTTAGCTTAATGGAGATTATAATGCTATCGTGGAAGCGGCATAATAAGCCAAGTCAAGCAGAAGAACAGACGTTTAATCTCGCAAAAAGAACACTTTACATTTCAAACTAAAAATGTGTAAAATATATAACTATCAATGCTTACTTTACAATTCTAACAACCTTGGTTTAAAAGCCTTTTAATGAGAGAACTGGTCAGTTATTGTCCGATCGAGTAAGAGGTAACGTTAACGTTAGCGGTTTGTTTACATCGTGTTGTCAAGTGGTGAACTGTCATTCATCGTCTAAAACGTTTTACCTTCAGTTATTCAACACAACTATCATTATCAGACGCAAAAATCAAACGTAAAAACTAATTTAAATGAATTTTCAATCGTATTTATAGCAGTATTTTGAATAAATCATTTCATAAATTAAACATTAACCCTTTTTACAACATACATTGTAAACTTCTACCCCTTCTACTGTACCATGTTATATAACTTATGTGTAACATCCCAGAAGTTACTACAGGTTATTGTTTGAGTATTTGACAGGCTGTTAAAGACATAAACTTGTTCACAGTGTGATTATGGCTGTTGGAGAGCTCTGTCTAATTGATAAAGATATATCAAGGTGAGTGTGACACTATTCCAGTACAGAAATTGCATATTTTAACGAGCTGGATTGTTTTGTGTCATGGTGATTTTAGTGAAGTTTTATTTTAGTCTTCTAGAGGTCTCACTGAATCCCAGCATTTCATCCCTGAATCTCCACTGCAATCGGCTCACTAAGATTGAAGGATTGACGACAGCATGGCACATAAGACATCTGGACCTGTCATCCAATCACATCTGTCGTATAGAGGGTTTAGCTTCCCTGTCATCTCTGCGCACCTTAAACCTGTCTTGCAACTTAATTACCAAAGTAGAAGGTAAGGCTTACAGTTTTTGTGGCAGAACATGCGGCATAACTTTGCACTAGGTTTTCATTACAAAATGAGGAATAGTGAAATAAAAATATGTCTGTTCTGATTGTGATGTTAAATATGTTCTTCTTGCTGTTATGCCAAACTGGTACATCTGTGGTATGGAGTTCTTCAATGCATATATTTATTTTCAGGGCTTGATGGACTAACAAACCTCACACGACTGAATTTGGCCTACAATCAAATAAATGACCTAACTGGTAGGTTAGATTGCAGTCTTGTTAAATGCGTTCATTCTTGAATGTTTTAAATTTAGATCTCTGAAAAATCTTACATTTAGGGGAAGAAATTAAAACTACAGTGCAGACGTTTGTAAATTCTCCAGATAAAAATTATTTTATTCTTACCAAGGATGTATTTATTTGATCCAAAGTTTCTACTCTGGTCCTTATTGCCACATGATCATTCCGTAATCATACTGTTATGCTGATTGGGTGCTCTAAAATTGACTTATTAAATAACTTCTATTACCAAGGGTCACAAAAGTTTTTCTGCTTATTTATTTGTTTATTCATTTATGTATGAATAGAAAATTTAAAGAAAACAACATTTATTTGAATTTGAAATGTTACGTAAAAAAAAAAACGTGTTTGCATTTGCACAATTTAATGTATCCCTACTGAATAATAGAATTTGAAAAATGGTACAGTATGGAACCGTAGCAAACATAATTATTGAACAAATGTGTATGAAGTCTCTGTTCTGTGGTTTTAGGTCTCTTGTATCTTCATGGAGCAAACTACAAACTGAAGTACCTGCAGCTTCACAGCAATCGTTTGGATAGTATGAACCACTTACTGCAATGCATGGTGGGACTGCAAAATCTGAAATATATCACTCTTAGCAAGGACGGTGCAGAGAATCCAGTCTGCAAAATGATAGGTTTGTTGAAAAAAGTTTGCAAAATGATAGGTTTGTTGAAAAAAGTTATCTTGGAAAACAAGAAAAGATAAAACGTAATATGAACTGGTGTTCGAGCCCCGACTGGGTCAGTTGGCATTTCTGTGTGGAGTTTGCATGTTCTCCCAGTGTTTGTGTGGGTTTCCTCTGGGTGCTCTGGTTTCCCCCACAAGTACAAAGACATCTGCTGTAGGTGAATTGGGTAAGCTAAATGGTTCGTAGTGTATTTCCTGGTCCTCCAAGATGGGGGTTGAGCGTTGGGCTAATGACCCATACGTCGAACCATCATAAAAATTTGAATGTTACAAACACCAAAATGGTGTGGCTAAATATCAACTTTGATATAAACAGCCCTGGGAGTAAGTATATATACACATCATTTTATTTAATTATTTAATTATTTATTTATTTATTTATTTATATGTGATACACATACATAGAAACCAAACTATACAAACAAATTTTGTTACATAGATATTTAAATTTATATATAATTTGTATCATATACAAATACATTTTATATCTAAATATAAATAAACATTTTCTCAAATGTATGCATGCATGCTTGGATGTGTGTATTTATATATAAATAATAAATATACATAATGCACAAACACATATAGTATGTCAAAACAAACTTTAGTTTTAAATGTGATTAATTGTGATTATTTTTTGCCCAGCACATATACAGTTTAATTTAGATTTATTAGCCCCTTTGTTTATTTTCTTTCCCCAATTTCTGTTTACCAGAGAGATTATTTCACAAATTTCTAAAGTTTTAATAAGTTATTTATATATAATCAGTTATATAATAATAACTGATTTGTTTTATCATTGCCATGATGACAGTAAATAATATTTGACTAGATATTTTTCAAGACACTTCTATACAGCTTAAAGTGACATTTAAAGGCTTAACTAGGTTAATTAATTTAACTAGGCAGGTTAGGGTAATTCGGAAAGTTATTGTATAACAATGGTTTGTTCTGTAGACTGTCGGAAAAATATATAGCTGAAAGAGGCTAATTTGGCCTTAAAATTAGTTTTAAGAATTGATAACTGCTTTTATTCTTGCTAATATTAAACAAGTAAGACTTTCTCAAACTATAAAAAATCTCTTGCTCTGTTAAACAGTTTTTGCAAAATGTTTTTTTAAAAAAAGAAAAAAATCAAAGGGTTTTCAACTGTTTCTTTATGCACATAAATTCTGTAGGTTGATTTGTTAAACTTATTTATTGTTTTTCTTATTTATTAAGGCTACAGGGAGATGGTTCTTCAATGTCTGCATCAAGTCACTACACTGGATGGAGTAGATCGCATGGGAAACACATGTCCATTAGCAGAGGACAGTCCTATGGACGTTCCTGGTCTTGAGGACTTCCTAGAGTTTTTGATTTCATCAGACACTAGTGTGAATGGAGAACTGGTAAACTAGTTTTACTATGCTTCATAATTTCCTGTATTTGTCTGTTTTTAAATGAGAGAATGACGTTTGAATGATTTTGAGTTGGTAGTGAGACACATGCTGATGTTCAGGGTGTTTTGCTGTTATAAAGGCAAAGTCAGATGCTCCTCTAACTACTCCACGGATTGATGAAGTCTTGACCCAGTTTCGACAGCGAGGTGGAAAAGCGTCTACAGAAAATCAAGAGAATGAGCAGCGAATTAAAAAACTTGAGCAGCAGGTTTCCCATTTAATACAGAAGGTACATTTCTGTTCTCAAATATTTCAATATTATCTCTTTCTTTACTTTCTTTTAAAAGCCGTTTTAACGCATTTTAATCTTTTTTAAAATCTTTTTTTCCCTTTATTTTCATTTTCTTGTACTTGTATTTTGTTTCTTTTATTCTTGTTCATGTAAAGCACTTTGAATTTCCACTGTGTACGAAAAGTGCGATATAAATAAACTTGTCTTGCCTTGATATTATAGAAACGGTGCAATTAAAAATGTGTGAAACAATGCTTTTCTAAATTTGACGTTTGTTTTTAGGTCCCTGAAAGTGATAGAGTCAACTCAAATAGTACTGCGCAGCCTTCTGTGATGCGTAAAGCAAAAAGAGACACAGATCAGACATCAGAGAGTGAATGTGACAGTGGAAAAGAGAACCAGCGGCATTCAAGAGTCCTGTTTCATCCCAGAGGCTCTGCAGGGAAAAAACTATCCAAGGACACCAAACCCAAACAGTCTGACTGGTGACATATTTTATGTGTATTTTTTGACAATTAGCACATCGACTTCTCATTACAGTTTACCGGGTTTGATTAATAATGTAATTTTCTCCAGCACAAGGCTTGAATTGTGTTTTGAGAGGCTTGTTTAAAATATTTACTTGCTGCACTCGTTCTCAATACAGTTTGTTTAGTTCTTTTCCATAAGGAGTGCATACGAATGGTGCATTCACTCAATATAGTTCATAATTATAGAAAGGCTCAATGCTTTAGACAAAAGCTTTGCCGCAGGCCAGTAATCAGGGCAGCTTATAAATTGTCCTTGCTCCTCCTACTTAAAATTGCTTGAACACATAAATGATTACGCTGTCCTGGAGTTGAGTTCATCTAGCTTTATCAAAACTCAGACTGCAATAATACATCAAACAATATGGAACTGTAGAGAGAGTTCACTATTGAGTTGCAGCAGTAGTTGATTATATACAACAATACATTAGTATGTAAATAAATAAGTTGTATAGTTTAAATTAGCATTTAATACGAAACATTCGACATGAATAACAAATAAGCCTTCTAAAATAGAATTAATAATATGATGAAATTACTATATGACAATTTTCAAAGGCTATTTTTGCTGTATTTCTTTTTAAAAAGTAACTTTTAATTGACATATAAATAAAAATAAAAATATAAAATAAAGAGGTATCACTGCTATATGTAAATTATAAATTTTGCTGCTGTATAAAAATATTGACACACTACCGTTTAGTCATTTTTTTTATTGTCCAAAGACAATTTAGCAGAACTAATTGATGGGTTTGTGCCAATGCTTGAGCATGGGGCACGCCAGTTCTTTTTCTGATATTTTGTACATATTAGACTGAAGTCTGATTATTATATTTATTTGTAAGTGTTTGATGATTTTGCTCTTTAAAAAAAAGTATTTTAGTATTTTAAATACATGCAACTTGTCCTCCATGTAATTTATATATACAGTACTGTGCAAAAGTCTTAGGCTACTAGTATTGTCACCAGAAAAGTTTTAAAGTTGATAGGTTTTTATATTTTTCTGTAGCATAAATATCAATTTACATTTCCAAACATTATTTCTTTCATTAATTGTAATTATACAGTGAGATTATTCTTTGCAAAAGGTTTAAAGTCTGTTGTTTCTATATTTTTCTGTAGCATGTTAGTTTGAAATTATATCAATTTACGTATCTAAACATTATTTCTGTCAGTAATTGTAATTATTCAGTGAGATTATTTTCTGCACTAGGAGTTTGACAACAGCCAGTGCTCCACACAGAGATCTGATCTGATCGTCATCCAGTCTGCCTGGAATGACATAAAGAAACAGAACAAACTCAAATGCTTCAAAAAACCCGCCTGCAAAGCTACAGTACTGTTCAAAGTTTTAGGCACTTGTGTAAAAATACTACAAAATTTGGATGCTTTCAGAAATAACACATAAATGCATACATACATGATACAAATATATATATTTATCAATTAACTTCATCTCTTCTCATTTTCACCCGCTGGGCTGGGTCGCGTCGCAGGGGCCGCAGTCTTAGGAGAGAACTCCAGACTTGCCTCTCCCCAGGCACTTCCTGAGGCGTTCTCAGGCCAGCCGAGAGACATAGTCCCTCCAGCATGTCCCGGGTCTTGCCTGAGGCCTCCTCCAGGTGGGACATGCCTGGAACACCTCTCTAGTTAGGCGTCCAGGAGGCATCCGAAACAGATGCCCGAGCTACCTCTGTTGGCTTTCCTTGATGTGGAGGAGCAGCGGCTCTACTTCGAGCTCCTCCCAGGTGACAGAGCTTCTCACCCTATATATAAGGATGCGCCCTGCCACCCTGCGAAGAAAACTAATTTCGGCCGCTTGTATTCGAGATCTTGTCCTTTCTCTCATGACTCAAAGCTCATGACCATAGGTGATTGTAGGAACGTAGATTGGACCGGTTTTGCCTTTTAGTCCAGCTCTACCACAAGGAATTAGCACATTGACCACATTACTGCAGCTGCTGCACCAATCCGCCTGTCAATTTCACGTTTTATTCTTCCCTCACTCGTGAACAAAACCCCAAGATACTTGAACTCCTCCACCGAAGGGAAGGACTTTCCTCCAACTTGGAGATTAACTTATATTAATTAAATTAAATCAACGTTTGGTATGACCACACTTTGCATTTTAAACACTTGGTAGACTTGCCCATATTTTTTTCAGGTAGCTTTGCATGAAGATTTTTGAAGGGATCTTAGAGATGTAACCAAAATTTTTCTGGATTTATTTTGTCTCAGTTTGTTCTGTTTCTTCAGAGAGACTAGATGATAATCAGATCAGGTCTCTGTGTGGAGCACTGGCTGAGTCCTTGTGCAGACAATACTCTCACTGTATATTTTTTTTCAGAAACACTGTCTGCGCGGAGAATGCATAATTCTTAAGGACTTCTCTCACCCTGCTTACAGTTTTCCATCCTGCTTTCCAGCAGGCGCTTCAGGCTCCCCCAAGCAAAAACCAGCAGATTAAGGAAAAGCTTTTCACCCAGGACTGTCTCCCTTTTGAACTCTGCCCCCCACTGACTCTATTGCCGCCCTCATACACCCTCATACACCCCCACACTCTTCTCATAACTTACTGCATACTCCCCATAAAAACTATTTAATATTTGCACATTTAAAATTGTACATATTCATTGCACTTTGTTGCACTAATTCATTTTAATTTGTACATATCCACTGCACATATACATTTGTAATTATGCTCATATCTATCTACATACTTCTGATTATTAATGTACATATATTCATCTATTGTAAATCTCTGATTATAATTAATACAACCTGTATGTAATGTTCATAGTACATCCATCTGTAAATATCACTATAGTTTTTCTATAATTGCACTTTGTAACTTCTAACTAGATCCTGCACTTGCTGCTGTTGCACTCCTGGTCAGACCTAAACTGCATTTTGTTGCCTTGCACTTGTACATGTATTATGACAATTAAGTTGAATCTAATCTAATCTAATAATTTCCAGAAATAATGTTTGGAAATGTAAATTGATATTACAAACTGACATGCTACAGAAAAAAATGTAGAAATAACCGATTTTAAACCTTTAAACCTTTTTGTCTTTTTACCTTTATTAAATGGATAGTAAAATATATTAGACAGAAAGTGAAGTGAGAGAGAGAGGAGGTAGGAACGGGAAATGTCCTCGAGTCGGGATTGAACTCGGGACGCCCTGAAGTGCTACTGCACCATATGTCAGCACTAACCACTAGGCTGTTGCACTGACTAATTTTTAACCTTTTTATTGGTGAAAATACTAATAGCCTAAGACTTTTGCACATTACTGTATATATGTAGGCATTATGTTAAACTGCCTCTCTTACTGGGATGAAACTTCTGCTAATATGAATTGTTTTTTATGTATTCATTGCAGTGTGGCAATTACACAGAAGCAGAGGTCCACAAAGCTGACTGTTTGTCCCCGTAGGAGTACATCAATCCAGAGCTCGGAGTCTGCTGACACTTCAGAATCTGTCAAAAGGGGCCCCAAAATAATCAAATCAGGCCTCAAAAGCTCAGGCCAATCGCAAGAGGAAACTTACAAAGTATGCAAACTGCACTGCTTAGGTTTGCCATTAAACTAAACGTGAATATTCAAAGAATAACTGCTTATGTGTTTACATGCAGGCAATAGTGGAAGAAAGAGACCAGGAGCGAGAGCGGCGCTGGAAAGCAGAGCAAGCTGCGAAAAAGCTTACTGAACAGGTCAAGAACTTGCAGACTCGAGCCAGCGAGGAAAAAGACCTGCAGAGTTTGGCCTTACACACCACAGACAGGTCAGGACAAACAGACAAATGCAGTTTCACTTTGTTCCAGTTGTTACCTTTGTGCTGAAATGAATGTGAATGATATGAATGCAAATTAAGCAGCCTAATTAAGAGTTCCACCGCTGACAGTCAAAGTAATATATATAGTTGCAACTTTTATTTTATCTCTCTCGTTAAAACATTCTCTCCCATCAAGGACACCTTAACATTCTCCAGCCATCCAAGTGTTTGCGGAGAATGTTTGGTTTGACATATTGCACCTAATTGGTGTCAGCTCTAGCTGAAATGTTGGATCGGAATACACTCGAGTATAATTAAATTTTATTAGAAGTTTCCAGAGACCCCACTGTAGGGCCCTGATGTATGAAGCTCCGCCATCCCACCTGCACGGCGCTTTGTGTGGTGTGATGATGGCCCTGATATTTTGCTCTAATATTATAGCCCACGCGCTCCCCCTGGTGATAAATCGTAATTATAATGGAGATTAAAGTCGTGGTGACAGGCACATGTCTGCTGCAGATCATCAATCAATCCTAATTGCCACCCCTGCAGCACTCGACTGCTAATGACGGTCGCCTCACAGCCCAGTTTGTGTTTCGTTAACTCTTCGTCTGCTGAGTGTGGGTGAATATGACAGCATTGTGTATTAAATGTCATTAAACTGATTTTTCAGGCTGAGTTCCATTCTGAAGTGCTCATCTCTGTGCTCATCTTTATAATCCAGAGTGAGAGTTTCAAAAGGGATGAACTCTTCTGCGGAACATCACAAATGAAAAGAATTATGGGAGTAAAAAGTGCCCATAAGTTAATAATTTATTAAAGTTAATAACCCTTCAAAATCCTTGATTCCAAATGGCCAGTTATGAGCGCTTATTTTGAATGACACTTAAATATGGTACCCATGATCCTTCCTATTTCAAAGTGACATTGAGGGGTGGATTTATTCTCATTTGGAGTGCTGCAAAAATGTATAATTCAGAGTGAGAACTTTGAAAGGGATGAACTGTTCTGTGGAATATCACAAATGAAAAGAATTATGGGAATAAAGTGTCTAAAAGTTAATTTCCCTTCAGAATTCTTCATTCCAAAAGCCCAGTTAAGAGCACTTTTGTTTGGAATGGCGCTTAAATATAGCAGTTATGATTGTTCTTTTTCAAAAATGAACTAGAGGGGTTTATTTATTCCCATTTGGAATACTGCAAAAATGTGTAATTCAGCTTTTTACTATTGTAAACTGTATCAGTGTGGATTAAATGAAAGTAGGCAGATGGTAAACATTCATACATACAATGTAAAAAATGCAGGGTTTCACACAATTTATTCATGTTGTTTAAGTTAAATCATTAAATTGATAAGTTTAGGTGGATTGAACATAAAGTTGTCTTCAAAAATCTCAACGATTGTGTTATTTCAGCTCATTTTAAATAAGTAGTTTGTACGAGCTGAAAAAATATTTTTTGAGTGTATATTGTGTATTTAAATCTTATTTGAAATGAGTTTTTTTTTCTCTCTCGCTCCTGTTGCCCCCTATTGTTCTATCAATATAATTTTTTAATATTGTTCTTTGAACCAATGTAAATTTCGTCAACAAAAAAAGGCTTGGAAAAAAACAGATAATTGACAGATCTGCTTGGTCTGTATCGTAACTGAAATCGTGCGCTCTGATCAATGAATGGTCAATGAATGAACCGTGCAATTCAGCAGATTATAACAAAACAATTGTTTTTATTTGTTTTGACCATGTTTTAATCTTGTCTTTTTTCATCAAGTATATTGTGCTGTTGTTCATTCATTGAGCAGATCAGAATTTTCATTCACTTTACTCTACAAACATGTCACGTTTTTGTTTCCAGCCATAGGCAACAAACATTTTCCCCCTTTATTTTTGTTGACGAATTTAAGTTTCAATTCATCGAAGAGTCTTGAAAAAAATGCTCACAGGTTGCAAAAAATGCAGTACAGCTACTTTCAACAATAATAATAATAAATACAAACGCAGATTATAATCTTTTAAGTGAAGTTTATTTCTAAACTAGTTTTAGAAGGATCACATGCTTATGATTGACCACAGCCGGTCCCGAATTTGCTAATACAGGATTCACCAATCAGATGATTCCTGAGTCACTATAAATAACCCAAGTCTTCATTCCACAACCATCTTTTTCTGGATGAAAACACTCTTCCTCCCCTTCTCCTTCCCCCTTTACCTAGATTGGGCAGCACAGTGGCCCAGTGGTTAGCACTGTTTCCCCACAGCAAGAACACCACCGGCTCTGGTCCTCGCCGAGCCGGTTGGTGTTTCTGTGCGGAGTTTGCACGTTCTTTGCGTGTCCGCGTGAGTTTCCCCTAGGTTACGTGGTTTACTCCCATTGTTTAAAGACATGTGTCATACGTAAACCGACTAAGGCAAATGGGCACCATAGTCTAGCTCCCAGCATCAATATATATATATATATATATATATATATATATATATTTTTTTTTTTTTTTTGAAGCTGTTCACCTTTCCCCACATTAGCAGGGGAGTTTTTGAGGTCTACCTGAGCTCAGTCTTCCCTCTCACCCTGAAAACGGGAGAGAGCTCTGGGCTCGAGAATCCCTTGAGCTCAGAGCTCTCTCCCAGGACAGAATGCCTTATTATAAATCATCAGCTGTGTGAACACTTGAAAGGATCATGTGATATCAAGGACTTAAATAAAGTCACCACAAAGAAAGTATTGCAATGTCAATATATTAAAATAGAAACTCGTTATTCTAAGTTGAAAGAAAATTCCTATTAATACTAATTTAATATATGTTTTAATTAAACTAATGTAATATTTAGTGAGGTTGAGAAACTTCTTTCAATACAACAAAAAAGCTAAAAGTTCATTAATGTTGAAAAAAAAAATTATTGTTATTCAAACATATTATGAGAAAGCAGATCTGCTGTTTCTGTTTAGGTTGAAGGAGATGTTACTAAAAGAGCGTTCAGATCGGGCAGGACTGCAGACTCGTTTGCAGGAGTTGGAGGAGAGGTACAGGTCTGCTGTAGAGCAGCTGGAGCAAGTGCGCAACCGGGAAGAGCAACACAAGAGGGCGCTGTGCATTCTGGAAGACAGCATGAGTCAAGCAGAAGCTCTCAGAGTTCAGCAACGTGCAGAAGAGGTAGAGGAACAGCCCAGTCCTGTAGTGAAACACATCCATAACTTCAACTGAGCACCAATGCAGTGTATAGACTGGCATTGGTTTATCTCTTCACTATACATTCAATAGCTGAAACAAACATATTTGCCATGTTGAGAGTAATTTTGTGAGATGGTTCCAGAAGCAGCTCTTAGATAAATATAGCAGTGTTTGGCTGAATTGCAGAAACATTGCAATTTCTTTTGACATTTCAAACCCTTTGAATTGAGAGGTACATTTTACTCCCGACCTTTTTATATATGTATATTTAAAAGGCTACATTGAGAAAGCTGTTTGAAGCACCACTTGAGCAGACGTCTACTTACGAAACCACTTTTCAGAATTAAATAATTCCATATAAACAGTATTAAAAGCAGCTGGCCTGCTATATTCTTTCAGATGAAGAGGACTCAGGAGTTGGAGAATAAAGCGTCTGCTTTTAAAAGGGAAGTTGAAATACTGCGAGCGTCTTCTCGACAGCACAAAGAGAAGCTGCAGCAGTTGCATGAACTACTGGCCTCCAGAGAGGAGATGCACAGGTACATGAGTTTCTTAGTTTCATAATAAAGGTACCATAGAGTGCATTGATTCAATATGTTGAATTGTTCTCTGATATCTACATAGTAGATATGTGGCTTTGGTAAAAAAAAAAAAAATCGCTCATTTGTAATTAAAAGAATTACGCCTATAATGAAAATATCATTTTTGGAACAGTCGTGAATGATGGCTGTCATGAGTTTGGCTCTAAAAAGTTTATTACATTATAATTATATACTCAAAAAAAGGGACAGACAGATGTGTTTAGAATTGTATTTTGAAGCTTTACCATAATTCTTTATGCCAGAATTAATATCAACCTCTGCATAAACAGATGGGTTTAATAAGGTTTATCACTATCCTTTCACTTTGGAAAAATCACAGTTAGAGCTGAGAAAAGTGATTCACGTTTAAATGTGCATTAAACACAAACTCTGCAATCTACATGTGTTTGTAGCCTCATTACAAACATGTGCAGCAAATTTCATAAATAACATGCCTCTTTGGGGTGGAGCTGAGTAAATTCATAATCTGTATATCCTGCATTTTGTGTTATGACAAGCTGTGAAAATTTTGTGGCTTGGCTGCCTGTTTAACAAACCTACTTCTTTTTGGTCTCCCTGCTTCCTTTAAAATAAGAGTCCCACATACAACTCAAGCCTAGATAAACTTAAACATAAGTGGAAAATGCTAATTGTTGTAATCTCATTAGAAAATTTTGTGGCCAATAAAATGCAACCTGGAGCACGCATATTATTGATTTTGTGTGGATCGTCAGTGTTTTCTTTGGATTGCCCTGTCCTTCACTGTGAATCTACAATGACAGTATTTAGAGTGAGGAAACAATGGTGTTTGTGTGGCTCATGGTAGGTCTTTTTCCATGTACCGATTGTATTATTCTGCTATGCCTAGGTATACCCAGATTTTCATTCTATGGCACCTATTAGAGTGAAAATGGCTCAAATTACAAAAGAAGAAATGTGTTAATTTGCACCTGTTTAACTGTTACAGGAAAGAGCTTTCTGCACGATTGCTTCCTGGTGGAACTGAGTTTAAAGAGGCTGTAGCCAAAGAGGTTGCTGCAACAGAGCAGAGATTTGCTCAGAAACAGACTGATCTTGAAGAAAAAATCAGGGATGCCAGAAGACAGTATGCTGCTCTGGAGGAGGAGTTTCGCATGGCTCTCACTATTGAAGCAAAGCGTTTTACAGAGGTAACATTTAAACTATGAGGAAACATAGTCTGAACATAGTCTTATTTATGATTTTGTGACAGTAAGTTTTAGTTTTCTAATTGAATCCTCAGAGCAGAAAAATAAAAGTAAAAAAATTACAAAATAAAATAGTATTATTGATATAACAATTTAAACTTGCTTTTACCAATTTTTTTCTACATTTTTTCACTTTTTAGATTTTAAGTTTAACTTTTAATTGACTCTCCAAAACAAAAGCAGTTAGAATATTTTGTAATTTTGTTTAGTAACTTTCTTTAAAGTAATTTTTTATGTTTTTCATCTAATATTTGTATTTTGTTTCTTATTTAAAATGTCATTGGGCTCTATTTTGACAATTAATACCCAAAGTGCAGGGCGCAAAAGCATTAAGGTCATGTCAGAATCCACTTTTGCTATTTTAAGGATGGAAAAATACACTTTGTTCCGTGGCACATGATCTAACAAGGTTAAGCTTATTCTCTTAATGAGTTATAGATGTGTTTTGAGAGTAAACCAATCAGAGTCTCATCTCCTATTCCCGTCGCACCATGGTGCATTTGCTATTTACATGGCAGACTTTGTAAGTGGAAAAACTGAGCGCTTCACTAGCAAGAAAACAGTTAAACAGAGCATGTACAACGCAAGAATGAGAGATGAACCTCATTTTTTACTTTCACTCTTGTGGATAAGGAAACATGTTGTAAGCACAAACATATATTAGCCTTTACATAATTAATTTTGTTTGTTCAACGCAAAGATTTGTTTCAAAACTATTTCTAAATTCAGTTCTAATTTCCAGCAAACGAATAAATGAACAAATAACAACAAAGTGTGGTCAAAAAAGGGAGTTATATCCCAATACACATTCTGTGCCCCATATGGTCTAAAACCTGACAGGTGGACAAATCTAAGCTTGTTTTTAATAATAACAAATAATAACAAATATAAATATGCATATAATAAATAATACTGCTAATAATAATAACATTATACAAAAGCAAACTGTTACGAATAAACTGAAAAAGCCCCCCGAGATGAAGAAGGCATGAAAGTATGGTTTTTATATTTATGTTGGCTTGAAAATAATAATTTTTGTAATATTTTAATCCTTTAATTCATTTGTAAAGATATTTGCATAATGCTATACACCCTGTGTGTATTAAGCAGTGTGTAAGCAAGGCGCATTTAAAATGCAAAAATACATTTTTACATTTAAAAATGTACAAAAAAATAAAATAGTCAATAAACAATTTATACAGTTAAAACTGATATTATAATAAATAATGAATCAATTATGATAAACACATTAGTATAAAAGAAAGAAACAAGCAAACATAAATAAAAAATGAATTGAAATAATTCAATAATTACAAAATTATGCAAAAAAAAACAAATATAAACACAATTTAAATTAAAATGCTACAACTGATAATAATAATACACATTTGGTAAAAATAAGTTATTATGTAAATAAATGCACAAAGTACTATAATGAGTAGGAGAAAAAGTATTCACCCATTTATTTGTAACCAGATATTTTACAACTAATATGACAGATTTATATTTTAGGGAAACCTATTATTCCTTTTTACAAGAAACTATAGATACTTTTTACATTTAAGGGCAGGGATGCCTTAATGCTGACCTTAATGTGTTTTGCATGTTTACTGTATATATTTTGCAGGTAAAAGAAGGCTTTGATCAGGTGTCTGGTGAACTCCAGGAGTTGAAGTCGATTCTCAACCAGTCTCAGCAGAAAGAGAAACAATCAGCCTCTCTGGTGCAGGAGCTCACAGCTATGGTGAAAGAGCAGAAAACACGACTTGCTGAGCTTCTCAAAGCCAAACGAGAAGCTGTCAGTGAGTTCAAGGTAAAATCAAAGCGTTTTACCTCAGTTATATATAGAGTTTTCCTATTTCTTTTTCCTTTGGGGTTTTGTATCAAATTACGCTATCATAGAAATAGACAGCAGTATTATCGCACAAATGAATCTAGCCCAGTGTTCTTTTTTCAGGGTTTTTACTGAGTCTTAAGAAGTTTAAAATTTCTAAATAAAATACTTAGGCCTTAGAAAGTCTTAAAGGGATAATTCACAGAAAAAAATTTTAATTCTTCTATTATTTATCCACCCTTCACTTGTTCAAAACCAATTTGAATTTCTTTCTTCGGTTGACCAGAAAAGAAGACTTTAAAAAAAAAATACTAGTAGTAGCAGCAGCAGCATCCCATCCTCCGAAGGATGCAGACTTTAAAGGTAAGTGCTTCGAAGTCCACACAGGCTAAACCAAGCATTTTGAAATGAGACGATCTAGCCTACAGAGGACTGTTCTCGTCACCAGGTAACCGTAACAGCTGCTGTTAATAAGCGCTGATAAAATTTGTAATAACTTTTTTGGTTTCAGTATTTTTATTATTAGAAATTTTCACAGACATTTACTTAAAACTACACTTAAAAAACAAAACAAAAAAATAAACTTAAAACTTGCATTCAAACAATTAGACATTTGAAAAAAAAAAAAAACTAAAATAATCATAAAAAACAACAACAGCAAACAACAGTCATAAAAATAATAATAAAAAAATTATAAAATAAACATGCATTCCCCCAACCAACCACCCACCAGTGCTATCAAACAATAAGCATAGGTACTAAAGGCATAGTAAACATATTCACAAGTTTGTAAAAAGGATATAAAAGAGGACCACATTTTTTCAAATAACAAAACCTTGTCTATTAGGGTATATCTGATTTTTTTCCAGATGTAGTGTACCTGTTAACTGTTGTCAGCCATAATTTAAGAGTTGGCACTTCTTTTTTTTTCGAAAACAAAAGGATGAGTTTTTTGGCAAAGATCAACCCATATGAAACAAACTGTTGTTGTGCTCGTGTAAGTCTCAAAAATTCTTCGAAAACTCTGAATATAATTAATATAGGATCTGGTTCAATCGGAATGTCTAATGTAACAGAAGCTGGAAATATCTTTCCTTTGATCCATACATGTACGCATAAAAATGTAAACTGTCTATAAAATCACTCTTTTATAGAACATGTCATACTCATTTTGTTTTTTTTAACAAGTGTTTATATATCCAAGTAAAATAAACTTAATTCATACATTTAATCCAAGGTTTTCTATTAAAAACGTCCTGCCGTTATCGGCGCACAATGAATCTTGGGAGGTTTGAGGCCTCGAAGGATCCACCGGCTGTGTCCTTCATTACCTGGAAAATGAAGGATGCATTTTGAGGCTGCGTTTGAAGGAGCGTTCAAATTTTTTTTAAATGAGACAGCCTTTATCGCGCCGTGATGACGCAGCACACTTCGAATGCATCCTTCGAAGAATGCAACCTCTGAACTGAGACACAGCTTATCTAAGTCAATAGCCGCATTTCCACTTTCGGGCCAGTGCGAGCCATGGCTTTAATCGGGCCGGGCCGGACAATAGCCCGGGAGGTTGAGAAATGAGGCCGAAATCATGTCGCGTTTCCACTGTCGGGCTGATAGCTCACAGCGCGTCACACAAACACCGCCTACAGAACGTCCCCGAATCAAACGTCACACAACTCGCCCACTCCAGCGGAAATGAGGCAGATAAAGCACCCCATAGAATCATCACGAAACCATTAAAATGAAGACAACCGAAACAAACAAATGACACGTTACTGTACAGCAGTACATGAAATGTCTATACGCACAGACCTGTGTATTTCCATTCATTACATTTGTTTACTCGCCGACCGACTGTTGGCATTGTGCATTGCTCTCGCAACTAACGGACCCATCACAGTGAGCGCACCCGTCCATAGTATAAAGCCACAGAAATTCTCCTTTATAACTCGATACAGCACGTCTTATTAAGTGTTTCTGGCACAAGAAGAGCGAGAATAAAATATAGCCGTATTTGTTGCGCTCAGCAGCTATTTACTGAAGCTCTTCATTTAAAGTTTCATTTATAAATTTAACCACATCATATAAAAACATAAACACTTGTTTGAGGATATAGAACACATTTTGTGTTTGGACTTTCCCCAGATGAGTTTAAAGCAGGACTGAGTGACAGAAAAAAAGGTAGGCTAGATTCTGCATTCACTCACCCAAATATTGCTCTGTTTGCGCGATTTGATTAATATCATCGAATCTAAATACTTTATAAATAATATTTCAAACCTTCTCCGGTGTTTATTGTTTTTTGGAAATATCTAAAATCTTTTTTTTTCAGATAGGTCTTTGTAAAATGAAAGTTAGGCTATAAGTGGCTTTAAAACGGTTTGATTTATGTATTGTATATAGGCTACCTACATTGTTATTGCTAGCTTTTGTTTATTTTATATTGGTTTATTTATTTAATGCGATTTTATATATATCCGATATTTGTAATTCTTTAAATTATATTTCAATATAGCTTAGGCTATTTTATCAAGAAATGACACTATATTGTTTAAAGTCTACGAAAGTGGGCACGTAATTTGTTAAGTTTTATGTCTTTCTGTTGTATTTATATTGTGTATTATCTCAATATCTGCCCGCTCGCGGCATCAACAGAGCTGTGAAGGGAGCGCTCTTGCCCGGTCTCACACACAAATACAGGCATTTAAACGCGCACAAACACACCTTTTAAACTTGACAAAAACTCTCGAAAACCTTTATTGTCTGCTGTGTTTTTAATATGGTGTAATGATTATTATGCACTATTGAAACATAAAGGAGGACGCAGCAAAGAACGTCACTATAAATTAAAACTACTTTATTATTTTATGCAGCAGCCTTACATTTAAAAGGAAAACATAAGGGTGATCATATGCAAAAAGACCCCAGACTATAAGGCCAGATGTTTTCTTTCCCTGTGTGTGTTTGGCGCATGTGCTCATGTGCGATCAGAAAACTGCCCGCCTCTCCTTTCACTCCGCCCCGAAGCCCCAGCTGGCCCTCATTGGCCCAAGGTATTCGGCGGGCCGAAAAAGGCCGGCCGCTGGCCCCAAGAAAGCCCCGCTTTGGCCCGATTAAGCCCCGGAAGTGACAGTGGAAACGCCACTGGCCTTGGCTCGCCCTGGCTCTCTCGCTTTAGGCGCGATAGTGGAAACGCGGCTATTGGGTGCCAGAATCCAGCATTCTTCAAAATATATTTTTCTGTGTTTAACAGAAGAAAGAAACTTATAAAAGTTTAAAACCACACATTAGGGTGAATAAATGATTTTCGGATGAATTATCCCTTTAAATGTGCTGAAGTATTGTGTTCTAGGTTGTAAATATTTAATCAAACAAGTCTCAGTTGTCCTCTTCCCATGTTAAGCTAACTATAATACTCATTAAAATGCTCCTACATCACTTCAGAATGTACTTTTGTTTTGTTTTCACTCTATTGTTTTGTAGTTCTCTTTCGCTAGTCCAATTATAATACTGTATAACACAAATATAATATAATGCTGTATCATGACATTGAGACCATGATGCTCTTATTGAGACCAAAATATGATTTAGGTCTTAAATATTATTCATAACAGTCTAAAAAAGTGGCTAGAGAGTTTTAAATTTGACTTAGTGACTCAGCCCTGCTTTAGTATCATATCATCTTTTTGTTATTATATGGTTGTGATTTCAATCACTTCCTAGGTATTGCTTCATTATCCTGTTTTTGCTTTTTAGACTCGTGTGCAGTCATTGGAATCCAGGTTAGAGGATGATAAACGACTGAACCTGCAGGTAGAGCTTCTGAGGAAAGACAAGTCTAAGCTGATCTCTCAGCTCACCGCTCAAGAGTCTGTCATAGATGGACTGCGGGCGGAGAGGAGGATCTGGGGCCAAGAGCTTGCACAGCAAGGTGCATCAGTAAATAAAGATACAGCCTTCGGAAAACAGACAGATAACGTTAGCTGTATTTTAACTTGGTTTTGCATTCATCCTTTTGTTTAGGTGCATCTCTAGCACAGGATCGTGGTCGACTGGAGGCCAGGATTGAGGTTTTGTTATCCGAACTGGAATCGCAGAAAAAGCAGAGTGAAAGAGACAGCGATTCGCTCAGGATTAAAGCTAAGATTGTTGATGACCAGACGGAAACGATAAGGAAACTTAAAGAGGTAAAGCCCTCACTCACTAAACTGTATACAAATTTATAGTATGCAGAGTATAAAGATATTAGATATAAGTACCTATAATGTATAGATATGATTTCTTTCAGGTGAATATTTATTGGATTATAGAATTAATTATATGGAATGCTAATGAACTAATTATATTTATCACAAATATGCTTTAATTTCCCAGAGATGGGTTGCGGCTGGAAGGGCATCTGCTGTGTAAAAACTTGCTGGATAAGTTGGCAGTTCATTCCGCTGTGGCGACCCCGGATTAATAAAGGGACTAAGCCGACAAGAAAATGAATGAATGAATATGCTTTCAGTGCTTTGTTTATAATACAGCATTTTAAGATAACCAGGACAGCGTTTAGATATCTTTCTTTATAAATCTTCAATTGTTCCTGTGGTCAGAATTTCATTTCAAAATCTACACTACTGTTTAAAGTCTGTAAGATTTTTACATGTTTTTAAAAGGATTCTTTAATGCTAATTAATATTTTAAGCATTCTGATATGCCGATTTAGTGCTCAATTAACAGTTTTTATTATAAGGAAATTTTAAAAACAATTGATCTGTATAATTATTTGTTTAATGAAAAATATTTTAGAATGACTTGTTGAATAAAAAGTTTATTAGAATGTTTTTATTTTAATATATATAAGCATTTTGTAATGCCATAAGTATCTCTACGGTCATATTTTGATTTTAATGCATCATTGATAAATAAAAACACTAATTTCTCTCATTCGTTTTCTTAAAATAAATCGTAATCAAAACCTTTCAGTGGCGGTAAATATTATATGAGTATTTTGTATTGCTATAAATATCTTTACGGTCATATTTTGATTAACTTAATGCATCCTTGCTAAACAAAAATTAATTTCTAATTTCTCTAATTTGTAATAGGGGACATTCTGCCAGAAACATACATTATTTGTCCCTGAAATAAAAACAAACACAGTAAATAAAAAGCATTTCATCCCAAAAATATCTAAAATGGACTGATGTGAGTTGTTCTGTTAAGGAATATGTCATTCATTTGCTTCTCAGATCTTTTTTTTTTATTAAAAACACTGTAGAAACACTGTCATTACAGCTTTAACACTTTTGTTATTTTAAAAACTGTTAGCAAATTTAAGTTGTTATCATTGACTGATTGATTCAATTCAGTTGCTTCAAAACATGAAATAATAAATAAATTCTACAAATAAATATGACAAATATATAATATGTATAATTAATAAATGTATAATTTAGATAGAATGTCCTATACAGAAATAAATAAAAACAAATGGTAACCAAAAATTTTCATTCATTCATTCATTAATTCATTTTCTTTTCGGCTTAGTCCCTTTAATCCGGGGTCGCCACAGCGGAATGAACCGCCAACTTATCCAGCACGTTTTTACGCAGCGGATGCCCTTCCAGCTGCAACCCATCTCTGGGAAACATCCACACACACACTCATTCACACTCATACACTATGGACAACTTAGCCTACCCAATTCAACTGTACCGTCTTTGGTCTGCGGGGGAAACCGGAGCACCCAGAGGAAACCCAAGCAAACGCATTGAGAACATGCAAACTCCACACAGAAATGCCAGCTGACCCAGCCGAGGCTCGTACCAGCGACCTTCTAGCTGTGAGGCAACAGCACAACCTACTGCGTCACCCAAAACTTTTCAGTGATAGTTTAATTATGATTGTTAATTTTATTCATTAAATATTAAACAAAACTTTCAACGACTAAAACTGTATGTGCAACAGTGTCAGATGTCATTGCCTGGTTCATTTCGTGCAAATTGCTTCCAGGCATTGCTGGAGCGAGATGAGCAGATGCGTAAAGTTAGTGATGAGAGCATGCAGGAGCAGAGAAATCTGAAGCAGCAGCTGGAGGAGGAAAAGTCGTCTGCATTGGAGCTCAGAGACTCGGTGGAGCAGCTCAGTCTCAGGAAGGAGGAGCTGAAACAACAGCTGTTTGATAAGGAGGCGGAACTTGATGAGGTTAAAGAGACATACAGGTATGGAATAACACTCTTGTATTGGAGTATTGGAAACACTCTTGTATTGGAAACTGAAATTTTGTTATCATTTACTCAAACATCACAAATCTGTTTGACTTTCTTTCTTCTGTTAAACATGCAATTATTTAGAAAAATGTTGGAAATCAGTAACCACTGACTTCCAAGGTATTTGTTTTTCTTACTATGGAAGTCTGTGATTAACAATTTCTATAATTTTTTTCTAAAAATGTTTTGGGGGGCGTGAACCATTCCTTAAAAGTTGTTAAATACAGTCTTGTTTTTTTGTCTAATTTTAATGTACTAAGTTGCAAATATGTGTCCCTTCAAAGCTGGTTGATTTGGTTCATAGATTACACCTCTTTGGGTTCCAATGCTTCTTGAAAGTACTTGAATTTCAGACGCATGGATTTAAGGTCTAGAAAATACTTGAAAACAAACACAGGTCTTTGAAAGTGCTTGAATTAAATTTTAAATTAGTTTTTGGTGTTAAATCAACATTTGCCATGCTGAGGAAAATAAAAATTCTTTATTTAAAAAAAACTTAAGTTAAAGTCTTGTACAAGAACTGTGACAAATAATACACATTTTATAAAAAACTTCATAATATAAATGTTTTGAATTCTGTAACTTTTATTAAAGTCCTATAATAATAAATGTTTAAAACAGTCTAAATTTTTTGAAAAATGACTCATTCTAAAATCATCACTCTGGCATTTTTAAAATGACTATGAAGTATAAGTGAAATGTTATGATATACTATGTTTAAACACTCACATTAACAGATAATCTGCACCAAAAATCTGAACCAATTGAAGTCCTCAAGAGGATTTCATATCCGATTCTCAGGAGGTGAAAATCAGACATAAATCAGGCTAAAACTCCTGTGGTCTGAGCCTGGCTTTAGGTACAGGTAGGACTTTTATAGCGCTACATATGCTTGGGGTGTGAATTACAA
Organism: Danio rerio; assembly: GCF_052040795.2. Classification (NCBI taxonomy): domain Eukaryota; kingdom Metazoa; phylum Chordata; class Actinopteri; order Cypriniformes; family Danionidae; genus Danio; species Danio rerio. The sequence continues at coordinate 35,045,469 of NC_141022.1, read as the reverse complement.
TGGTGCTTGATTTATATTTAATGGCACTTCAAAAAGTCCTTGAATAAGCTGTTTTCAAAAGCATGGAAACCCTCTTAATGAATACTTAAAAAAAAAATCCCTACAGGAAAAATACTTTCAGAAACATCATTGCTAAAAATGGGCAGGCACTAATATACTCTAATGGAATAATCACCAATAACTAATAGCTAGGCCCGTACACGGAATCTGCGCATGCAGATAGCCGCACATTTTTAGCCCTTTGAGTCTATTTATTTACTTGTGTAAGTGTGTGTAAATTCATATTAATTCAGTTTTAAATTAATTTCAGTAATATTATTGACAAATATAAAAATGTTCATTTGATTTATTTACAATGCAGTTTATAAAGGTAAAATTTTCTGTCTTTGAGTAGATATATTATATGAGAGACTTTGTTTACCAATTCAGTGGATCTAATTGGATTTGCATTGTAAACATTAAGTAAAAATTAAAAAGGTATTATGTTTTATTTAATATATTAGGTTTTTATTTACGATACTCCCAAAATCATTACGGTTAAATCCACAAATTTTTTTTTTTTTTTTTTTACAAAATTCTGCACGAGTAGCAAAAAATGTCAGCAGATTCTGTCTGGCCCTACTAATAACCCATTTCATTTACTTATTGATTATGGAACAATACATCATTGTTTTAAAGAATGACAGCTGATGTCTCACTCATCACACAATTGTAATCTGTTAAATTCAAACCTAACTTGTGCTTTTGCAGGGCCTCAAGTAAGAAATGGCAGGAAAAGGCAGAGGTGTTGAACAGGCTGGAAAGTCAGGTGAAGCGGATGAAGGAGGCTTTTGATTCCAAGGAGAAAACCCTGATTGAGGAAAGAGACAAAGCTTCGCTAGCACACAGGTAATGTATAAGGTGGGCTGCTAGTCCTAATATGACCAATGGAGAACAGATTTTTAGACATTTATACTGATTTATTGTTTTATTAGAGCGGCAGTGGAGAAGCTTCACTGTGTGGATGATGCATTTCGTAGACAACTGGAGTCTCTACAAGCTTCACATCAGGCGGAACTACTTAGACTTGCAAATGACAAACAGAAACAGATAGAAAAAGCCAATCAGAAGGTATCACTGCCAAATAACACTAGCATTTCAGGATGGATTTATTATATTTTTGTTTATATTGATACATTTGTGTAAACTGTAGGTATGTGCCATTATTATTTTTTTAATATTGCATTTTATTATTTATTCATTTAGGATTTATAATTATTAATGCATGTTATTAATATTAGAATTATTTTAAAACTATACTAATAAAACTATTTAACAAAGAAATGTCACTATGAAACTATTGAACTAAAGTATGTAAATTTTAAACAATTAAATTTTTAATGAACATTTTTAATTTCTAAAATATTATTAGAATTCCATATAAACAGAGTAGAACAACTAAACCAATTAATGTATCTGTTTTTAATAATAAAAAGTTCCAATAATTCTCTAGTTCTAAGGAAGCCTTTAATGTGCAAATTGCTTCAACTGTCCACTAATTGAATCTCCTGATGAAGAATAATATGATGAAGAGTAAACTAGTGCTTTTTTAAGACTATATATTTTTTTAACCACAGGTTCTGCAGGTGGAGGAGGAAATGCGCCAGCTGCTTGAGGAAACTGAGAGTAACAAAAGGGTAATGGAAGAGAAAATGAGACGCCTCACACAAGTGCTAAAAGACTTTTAACACTATGCATTACAAACCTAAAGACAAAAATACTTGGAAGAAAAGATTTTCATGACTTGTGTTGTGTAAACAGGAACATAGCCTGAACTGAGACTGTGCATCTGAGTGTTTAGCCTTTTGTGTTTAGCTGTCTTATTGGCTTTTTACTCCCATTTTCTTTAACAGAAAACTGGCGTAGCTGTGAAACTTCTGTCTTTTAATGAAAAAATACAAAACATCAGTAAGTTATTTTTGTTGAACTGTACATTGAGTGTACGGTATCATATAATGCACTTTTTTTACATTTTTTTAATTAAATTATAAATCATTTGTTGTTCATTGTACAGTGTGTTCTTTTTAATTCATTAGTTAATTCTTTTATTTAATTAAATTTTTTTCAAATGTACACTTCTCAAAGCACTGAAGTGGGTCAAATCTCTACCAGGGGTTTGCAAACTGGGCACAAAGTGGTCTGTGAAAATTTGGAGAAAATAAAATTGTAAATAAATTAAAATATTTAACGCAATTCATTAAAAAACAAATATATAATAACATTGAAATAAATAATAATGAATAATCAAAAATTTAGTATTTGAAATATTTTATGAAAAATATATAAATGCACATTGGCAGTAGAATAAGCTAATTTTGGAATGCCAATAGTTTGATTAAATTAAACATACATATTAGATTAAAATAAATAATAGATTATATTACTGCAAAGTAGTTTAATTTTTACAAAGAAAAATTAAGATTTCAATGAATAAATAGGATTAAAATATATTTTATTGTTAGAATTTTTATGATTAATACATAAACATGCATTCACATAAAATAAACAACAAAAAACTGGATTTAACTAGTCTTATTATAAAAATAAATACACATTTAATTAAATAAGACTCAGATAATCCTAAATCCTATTAAAATAAAATTATATAGTACTTCAAGAAACATACAAATGAAGAAAAATTAACTCAAAGTTGTATTAAAATGAGTGAAATAAAAAAATGGAAAGAAATAATATCCGCAGGAAAAAAATGTAATAATGTGACTTCAAGAAATTGCAGGTAATATTTTTGATCAATTTATAACGTTATTAGAAAACATCTTAATTGAATGAACGTTAGCGGTATATTTAGGACTTGTGGATCTTATTTGGGTTTTCGTGTCTGATAAAAAAAAACTGCTCTGGCCAAACGCTCAAGCGAATACGTTGTCATAGTAACTGTAATCCAACGTCATTTCCTTTGATTTAAAAAGCCTCGAGCCATCAGCAGTAGAAGTGTAGCCTGAGGTAAAGAAGTGTTGGAGATGAATTCTGCTCCCCCTCACCGCCGCCATCCAAACTGAGGTCCACCTCCACACGGGACAAAGGCCATTTTTTGTGTCACCTCAGTAAACACCGGGCGTTTGGATGTTATGGCCGAGTCGAACAGCGCAAGTTTCCCTCACTCGACACCGAACGGGTCCAGTCGCCACGAGAAGAGTTTGGGTCTCCTCACAGTCAAGTTCGTCACCCTGCTCCAGGAGGCCAAAGATGGGGTGCTCGACCTCAAAGTGGTGGGTTAAAACACATTTACGAGCCGAATGAATGAGTGACGAGAATGAATGAAAGTCGACAGGCTGCGGAGTTCAGTCAGGACGTACACAAAGAAACTCTCTCACCTGAGTGAACTTTCGCCGTAAACTGAGGCGTTTAGTAATAGAGTTATGCAGAAACATTAAAGCTCTGGTTCGAGGTTGATTAAAAGTGTTAAATGAAAGATCGAAATGTCGTGTCTTGTGTCAGGGGGGTTTGTACAGAAACCCATTTTTCTCTCACAGCAGGTGTTTGTTACCTGACGCTTGAGGCAGCAGAGGCGCAACATGTAAAAACATTGGAGAAAATTTTACTCAGCCTAAAACACCTGTTACTTTCCTCTAAAATGTACTAAATAAAGCACCTAAACGATATACAAATTTAATTTTGCAAATCTGTTTATATGTACAAATGAGATGTGCTTAACAGTGTGCGAATTATACATTGACATCTGGGGCGTCTGCTGTTAAGGTTAGTTTGTGCCATACATACTTCAGTCATTTATGTATTACATCTAGTTTGTTAATCAAACGTATTTAAGTTTTCAGCGTTTTGAGAGATATATTTTGTGTTTTCTGACCTATAGTATTCCCTGATTGGCTATTTCAAATGTCACTGTAGGTTAAACTACAAACTATGCATCTAATTTGATTTTATTTTCAGGCTAAATATAGACACAAACACCTATTTTACGACAAAACAAAGTCTTATGAACATGATGTCTGTTGGTGCTCCAGATCTGCCACTTTTTCCAAATAGTCTGATTGGTGCAATTATGCATTAACAATGGTTTGAATCATTATAGGGGTGGTTTATATTAAATATTATATTTATTACTAACATTAGTATTTAAAAAGCAAATCAGAGTGGAATATTTCTCAATATTAAAAAACTATTAAACTATTAATATTAAAAACTAATTAGGGGGGTCAATCCCCCCAAAGCCCCTTAAAATTTGCACCAGCAGGTTTGGGATCTGTTGTTTTGGTGTAGTTATTCATAGTCTTGTGATTTTCGTACATCAAAAATAAAAAAAAATCAAATTTTAATACATTCACTTTAGTTGCTGTGCTTTCATAATGAAAAATTACAATTTAGAAAAACTGCAAAGATAAATGTTTTTCATGCAGAAATGAGGTACAAGTGAAACTTTTTTGTGTGTTGTTTGCATGAGAAAATACATTTATTATCATTTGGTCATTTGATACAATTAGTTAACTTTAGTTTACAATTAGTTTTTTCTTATTAAATTGTTATTTTTATTTTTAAACAGTTATTTCACTTATTCATGATATCGGTTTGGATATGAGGTGGTATATATCAACACAAGCTATTTTGGGTCCCGCAAATAACCAATTCCTGTTTTCTAACTGCATGATTGCTTATAATGACATTGTGATTTATTTCCATAGGCTGCTGACAGTTTGGCTGTCAAACAAAAGAGGAGAATCTATGACATTACCAATGTCCTGGAAGGCATTGGACTCATTGAAAAAAAGACCAAAAACACCATTCAGTGGAAGTGAGTTCAAAGATTAAGATGTGCCACAAAGTGCTGATGGTACTGACGTATTGTATTTATGTATACAATATTTCTTTATGTAATTATGTGCATTTTTTTTAAATGTGTGCTAAATTTGCACCATGCATGCTCCTTTGCATCCATCTCCAAAGCAGTTGCTTTATCTTGTTTAGGGGGGAGAGTACAGGCTGCCAGCCTCAGGAGGTTCTTGAGCAGGTGGAACTTCTCAAGGCGAATATCGCTGATCTGGAGCTTCAGGAAAGAGAGCTGGACATGCAGAAAGCATGTCTGCAACAAAGCATCAAACAACTGAATGAAGACCCCTACAGCTGCAGATATCCTTACTGTCAGTAGGCGTTTCCATTAACCTTCAAATTATGCAAATTGCAAAACGCATCCAATGGAAATGTGTCCATTAAAAAAAACTCCTATATTGCAAAAAAGCTTTTGCGCTCACAGAAGGTGGTTTTTACGACAAGTCATAAAATGAATCTTTCATAAAACTAAAATGTAAACTTTTTTTTTTTTTTTTTTTTTTTTTAAATACAGGTAACATGGAGTATGTAAAATGATTAATATTTATGGTTTGGTTGGCATATGATAGGATATGACATATGTGTTAATCCAGAAGTTGTTTAAATGTACTTTAATTAATTTTATTATGCAGAGGTTAGCAATGCAATAAAGGCATTTTGGGCATGAGAGGCTGTGGCACATTCACATCTACACCAGTTATCATACTGTTCATTTAGATTGCACAACTGTAACAGTAGGATATCATTCTAAACTGAAAAATGTCTATCAATCCAAGCAAAGTGCCTCTGAAAATAAACGCACTTTATATACGTAGACACACAAACACACATGCTTGTGCTCAATTCAAATTCAGTTATTCAAAAGTCAATTTTATTTAATTTTTTTACTTGTACAAACTATGTTAGTTCAGTTTTGATTGTATTCACTTTTTATTAGTTTTACAAAGGTCCTTATATGTGTTGGCTATATCTACATATAATCTATCATAGTTTTCATATAAATTAATGAGGCCGTAATATTATGGAAATTCTTATTTGTGTCTGTTAAAAAATTAATCATTCCTGATTCACAATAACAGGAAATATAAGGAAAAAGTCAGTCGAGATCTATTGTCAATGCCTGGCAAGAGTTACAAACCCATTTTCAAACATTTGGATGTCTCTGTATTAACAGACAAAAATAAATTGCCGATCTTCAGACACATGAGTGTTGCTTATATTTGGTCTAATAAAGATTAATCATTCCATTCCAAGAATACCATCCCAAAGTTTAAGCACAGCTACTTCATGATTTTTGGATGATTCTCTGCCAGTGATTCAGGTCACTTTTCTAAGGTAGATGGTATCCTGAAAAACGACTACAACAACATACTGGATGAAAAACTGGTATCACTGTGTTTACCCTGGCTCAGTCCCGCGCGTGTCACCAAGGTACGAAACGTGACACAGACAGACACACAAACACACACGCACGAACAAACGAAACGAACGTACGTTATGAAAATGATAGTTGGTTGTACGGTTGGTGGTTCACTTACATTATTTGGTAGGATTACATCCACATCAGAAGTGAACTGTACCAGAGTTCGCATGAACCGTACCCCAGATCACTCAGATTTGGGTACGGTTCACGGGTGCACACCTGAGTTCAGAAGACATGTTCACACTAGCTAAACATACCATACTATGATGTCAAACGTACCCGGGTGCAGACCAAAAGTACTAGTGTGAAAGCACCCTAAGCCTTGATCTGAACCTGACAATTTTTAGAGAGAGTTCAAGACCAGAGGGCTGTACCATAAAGCCTGATTAGCTGCCTAGTCACTTAATTTTCAGTTTACTTTGCACCAATTTTGTATAACAACTTTCATCATTCTTTGTTGCCATAGTATTATGGAGATGCTGAGCTGAGCTACCTTCATAGTACCTAAAGCTCAAAATTGTTTCAAAGTAATCTGAAAATTAACCGGCCAGCCAGCTAATCTGGCTTCATGGTACAGACCCCTGGGTTTACGCTCAAAATTAAGCCATTAGGCCATAATTGTCAACAAATAGAAGTTTTCAGACATCCAGACTTCTTGTGGAGATGAGAGAAAAGAAATGACTTTTCTGTTTATTATTTAAAAGGGGTATGAGTGATTCTGAACATTGTGATTTTAAATGTTCAACAATAAATTGACTGTGGAATATCACATTTCTTCAAATATCAGATGTAATTTTTAATTTTTTTTAGTTGCTATTTACATTTTAAATATTTGAAAGTAATATACATTTAATTTGTGACAGAAAATAATTTTAAAAACCAGTTTAATGAACACTTCAAACCTTTTTTTAAATATATTCCTAAAGTGGCCTTAATAAAGAAATAAAAAAATTACTTGAAAAGAAAAACTAAATCTAACCTCGTGATAATGATTCAATATAATATGTGTTTACCTTAATTGTAGAGCTGTTTGTGTGTTCATCTGCATAGATTTATAGGTATTGAATTTTGTCTTAATATAACTAGTCCCTTAGTTCACTTGACCTTTTAAAAAAATTATGTATATATTATGCCACATTTAAACCATGTCTGTTGCTAGTCTATATATAAAGGTGTGTGCAAATGTGAAATCGAAATATGCCTAGTGTATGAGTCACAAGCACTAGTAAATTTTCCCCCCTCATTCTCGTCTGATATTCCTCCATTTTGGGGTGGGTCTTTAAATGATTGTCAGTCCCAGAAAAATGCCATTGTCAGAGGAGTGCACCTAATTACATGTTGAATGCAGTGCTGGTTCTTGTTTGAATGTGTGTTGGGTATTTGAGTGGCCCTAGTCCAGTTTTTCCAGTCTCTAATCCAATGCGGTTCATTCTAGAGTTTCATAACCCTCACCCCACCAGTTATTCCACTCTGGATCAACCTGGTTTAATCATAACTTTAGGTTTTTATCTCAAAACTTGAAATGTTATGGTACTTACAACCTAAGACGGCAGTGTCCAAACTTGTTCCTGCAGGCCACTGTCCTGCACAGTGTAGCTCCTGCTCTAATTGTACACACCTAAACTAGTGTGCACATTTACTTGGTGTGTTTCATTTGCCCGCAGGTAGATTTCAAAGTACTCTTGATGGGGTAAGCTCAAGGTAATGATTGTGTCAGGACCAACTTCACATCTATTAGAAACGTTGGGATGTTTAAAAATGGATTTGATAACCCTGACTTAAAGGGATATGATGATGGGGGGGAAAAAATCTATTCATTTACATTTACAAATTCAATCTCCCAAGATTTGAAGCATTGACATAGTTGTTTACCCTGTATGTTAATAACCAAGAATGTATTTTTGCAAACAATTGCAAAGTTTTTTTTTTATTATTTATTATTATTTTTATTATTTTAAAATTTTTCTTATTACTGTGTCCCTTTTGGGGCTCTGTATCATATGGACTTTTCTGACATGAAAATGTGCAAGATGGTTGAAATTTTATTAGCCGTTGGTTCAGGTTCCTTAGTGTTGTATACATACAGCTATGTGATGCATGAGGACATCTGTGATGCGTTCAGCGGAGACACTCTTCTAGCTGTCATGGCACCATCAGGAACTCAACTAGAGGTCCCAGTGCCTGAAATGGTACGATACACCAACACCAATGCATTTGTCTTTTAGAGCAATTTTAAGGTTTAATCTGAAACATAAATGTGAAATTCATTTAACCTTTTTCTCCTTTTTTTTTGGTCTACAATTTTGACAGGGCCACAATGGTCAAAAGAAGTACCAGGTGAACCTGCGAAGTCACTCAGCTCCCATCCAGGTGATGCTGATAAATAGAGAGACGAGCTGCTCCAAGCCTGTTGTCGTCTCGGTTCCTCCTATAGATGACATTTCTTCCATGCCGACTCCTCCTAGCACTCCAGCTGGACTGCAGAGGTTCCCCATCTCCTCTATTGATCTCTGTGATCAAAAGCACGGCCTGCTTAAAAGTCCTGCTGCAGAGCACCAGCTCACACCATCCTCCACGTCCCCTGATGTGCACATGGGTAATGCCTTTTTATTGGCCTTAATACTTACTGTGTGACTGATGTTTGTAATACCTGTCATTGTTCTTTTTGCATGTTTAGATTTGATGAGGAAATATTTTTATTATACTTTTAATAAGTATTTATGAATATATATTACTGTTGAGAGTTTGGGGTAAGTGTGATGTGTTTTGGAAGTCTCTTGTTTATTTAATACGTATATATAAGAGGATAGCTATGTAGTTTAAATTAATGAATTTTCTGTCAATATGAAATGCTGACATTACTGATCTTGATAAGCAGTTGCCTCATGTGTCATAAAAGTCAATAAAAAGGTGAATAATATATTAAAATTATTGCTATTTTATTATTTTAACGTGTAATTTAGATTTTTTTTGTGATGATAAAGTTAATCTCCTTGTAACCTAGTTTTTGTTCTTTTTGTTGTTGTTCTTGTTATTGAAGATGTCATCAATAATATATTACTTTTTTACCTGAGACTATGATTAAAAAGTTCAAAACCGCAGCATTGAAAACTTAATGTTTCTGTAAGATTATAAATGTTTTGCTGTTTTTTTTTTTTCTTATAAAAATACAGATCCTCAATCATTTAAATATAGTTTTTTTTCCCCAAGAATGCAACCCAGAGTCACCTGCCAGTCAGTGTTTGTTGATGCAGAGCTCTCTAGGAGGTCCTGAAGAACAGCAGAGGGAATTGGGAGGTCAGGATCTACAGTCCATGCTGGAAGAAATGAGGGATGAGAGAGAAGGTGATCAAGCTAATAAAAGATTATTCCAGAGTATTTTTTATGCATTTATTTGAAAATATTGAACAGCTTTTTTTCCCTTCCTCTAGGAGTTTCTAACCTTATTGATGAATTGATGTCCTCAGATGGTAAGTAAAAATAATTTTGTCGTTTATCTGCATTGTTGGCCTTCTGAATGGCCTCTTGTGGTCACAAGGAGTTTACTGTTGTGTGCTCTCCTTATCAGTTAATCATCAAGCTAGCAGTGTAGATAAATCGTTTTAATATCTCCCCACCAAAGGAGGATGGATTCCTACAGCTGAGTGATGGTTCTTCTCAAGGCCTTCCTTCTGTGCATGACTTTTATTATGGGCTCATTTTTAGCTTTGAGATGTATAGCAATAGAATCTAAAATTAACTCCTTTTGTGAACTTCAACAAAAATGTGCTATTTTTCCACAAAATTTCGAGCTAACAACAGCAAAAATATTAATATGCTTTTAATAAGTATTAACTTACCATATTTATTTATTTATTTTTCTTTTAATATTATATGTAGGTATGTGTCTATGGATCACATATAAGACTTCAGATCTTGGTGTCTGCATTTATAAATGTGACTATACACATAAAAGGCTAATTAAAAGCAAGTGTATTGTTTACTTTATTGTGGAAAAAAATAAACAAAATGCTTAGTTTAAACCTTCACTTGATAAGAAATATTATCAGATTTTTAACTTGGTATGCTAAATCATTTTCAAAAGATTAAAAACTTCTTGCTAAAAATCAAGTGTCAATTATAAGGATTTAAACAAATATTTTGATTCTTTAAATATGTCATTAAATTAATATTGTTCTAAATGTATCTAGTAAGATAGTGACATTTTAGTGAGTGTCTTCTGTAACTCATGGTACAAAAATATAGGATGTTATTTTTATTATTTAGGGAACATTTCATAAAAATGAAACCAGACCCATTCTAATGTATTGACCTTATTCTTCGCATACGAGCAGGCGCAGCCATTTGAATCTCTTTGGCTCGAGACTTCTGGTCTTATTCACTTCTATTAATTTTTAGACGTTAAAACAACTTGTTGTGCTGCTTAATGTTGCAAACTGATATTTTCTTATTATATTATTTTGCTTTATGTGTATAGCCATGGACACACTTGTTTGTAGAGCAAGTAGTTTGACCGTTTTCTGCTGTTTATTATTCCAAGTCATTTCTCCCATAAGCAACTGAATCGAAAGTTCCAGAACAATCGCAAAATCGAGTGCGCTTCCCAATTTAAAAATAAGGTCAATAGAATTATAATGATAAAAATAAACTATATTACAGATATCATGCTTTTTTCGTTCTTTGGACCTATGTGTGTATCTGTATCAGGGTTTTCCTGCATAGAGGATTAAAGGGCAGCTACCTCTATCAATTTTGTTTTACCTAAAATTAGATTCTCATCTTGAAAAAATCCTGAAAAATGTATTATTTTATCACAAAAAATAAACAGCAACTATTTGCATTATTGGTAATACAAAATGTTTTTTTTTTTTATGTTTAAAAATATGATTATTGCCATTTTTACTGTGTTGATAAATAAATCACTTTTATTGTCACATCCTCAGCTGCATGTGTATTATAATGAGCAGAAATCTTTGCCATGATGAGATGAAAAAAAAAAAAACTGAAAACAAAAAACTGACTTTTGAACAGGAAGACAGTATGTGTATTTCCAGTTTGTTTTTGTACATGTAAATTGGACAAACCAAATAATTATTTTTTTTTTTTTACTCTTGCCAGTTTTCCCATTGTTAAGACTGTCACCCAACCCTGGTGTGGACTACAGTTTCAACCTGGATGACAACGAGGGAGTCTGTGACCTGTTTGATGTACAGATTCTTAACTACTAGAACATGATTCGTGTCACACTGATCCACACTTTATTCTCAAAGGACAAATGCAGAGGTAACGAGTCTCTTTCCCCCACTGCCAACGGCTGCATTCCTGCCACACTTCCTGAACCTTGAACTTTGGCTTGCACTCAGTTTCACATTCATTCACACTTCATCCTTAGCAAGTCTTTAACAGTGTTGTCCTGTCTGCTTTCAACCATGACTAATGTTTCAGAGAAAGAGACAGGAAAGATTGAACCCTCCCACCCAAACTGTAGACTCTATTGTTATTTTGTTTGATACAGTCGTTAGTTTGGTTTCATTTTTTTGTATTTTTTTTACCTCACCCATTGTTCCCGATGAGTGATGGTGCATTTCATAGAGGTGAATGGAGGGAAGCCTGAATGTAATCTGAGGAATTAAAACCACCCAAACATGATACACTTTAAGATTTGGCTGTTCACTTGTTGGAACATGTGCCAAAAACAATCTGTTTTTTTCTTATTCATGATACTAAAGTTCTAACCTTTATATTTTTTTACCACATATTGCAAGCAGTAGACATGAAAATGAATAATATTATTTAACAGCACACATAACGATTTGAACAGTTTGATTTGTTTGTTTCTTAACTATTTAATCAGCACTCCACTGTGTATATTTATATTGCGTTTTTGTTTGTCTTTGTTACTGACTGCCATGTTGGTATATCACTGTTGTTCACCTTGTTGTGAAAAGCTGATTTTTGTTTGTTTGTTTGTGTAGAGGCAATCCTAACTATTTAAAAAAGGGAAATGATTATAATTTTGTACTATATTGTTCTTTAGAGGACATAAAGCTGCCTTGGATAATCTTTGTTTCTACATTGCATTCCAAGATTGTGCCTTACACAGTTTGTAAGTAACTATTTTCTTTGTATAGTTTTCTAATCAAAAGAGCAATGTTTTTTTGTTCTGTTGCACATTTTTTAACCAAAGTTTTTTATATATGTGTGTATGTATATGAAACGCTTGTTATTGCTCAAGTATTGTGATCACTTATGTTTGGTGTTGAAAGGTTTGTTTGTAGCACTACAATATAACACACATGAAGCATTCTTTTGAGTTGTCTCACTTTCTCTCTATTTATTTATCTTTCTTAAGGTTTTATTTGTTTCACACACAGCAGTGTTTGGACAGCAGATTTAAAAATGAAAAGGGCTATGTCATTTTTTAACAAACCTAAGTTATGACCTTAACAGACCAGAAGGTGGTAGCAAAAACACAGATGAAATTTCTTTGCTGCCTTTTCTTTTGTACCTGCAAGACTTTTCTTTTTTTAACTAAACCAGTTGTACTGTTTAATATTTAAAAACAGTTGAACGCTATCTACTTTATACAGTAAAAGAAACTTCATTAAATTATTTTGATGTAAATGTGGGGTTTTCTCGTAAACGTGTGAAGTAACTTAAGTTTACTCGTTTATTCACATAAACAAAATTATATTAAAATGTATAACATATATTTTGGTTTTCCTCAGCTCCCCAAACAATAAAACAGGGCTCATAAAAACTGAATTTTAAAGATAACGAAATTGTAAATTGTATATATTTTGTAAAAATGTAAATATTATCTTGCTAAGACATGTTATTAGCTGATAGTGATATAATGTTCCTATTCGTTCTGTTTTAAATATTATATCAGCACCAAATTGAATATTTTTGCTCGGCCTAAATAAAATTTTATTTGCTCAAGTATGACTATGGCACAGAAAAGCCTATATGTCTTATTTTTTTAGGATATAAACTGTTTATCTCCAGTTCCATATGCTTTTCTTTGTTGGAGTATCATTTGAAAATCAGTTAGGCCTTTACATGTATGGTGGAAGATTTGTTTTGTAAAGGTTTGTTTGGATTGTGCAGCTGGAGTTAATACAAATGAGATTTTACCCTCGTGACCCATTGAAGTGAGCCAAGATTTTTGCAGAATGCTAATCTGCGTCTCCTGAAATTCTTTCAAACATCTTTGATCATTGTGAAACTAGATATTGCAGAACTGTGCCAAAACATTTCAAACTGAAATGGTGCAGATGTGCAAAATGACCAATCATGCACTATGATGTTATTACAGCCAAACGAAAAACACCCTATGATTTAAACACTGAATGATCAAAACAGCGAACATGATGAGCTTATGTAAACAAGAACATTCTTCCATAATAATGATAGGGTCAAAAACTGTTTTCTGTTGTCTTTGTTCTGATAGGTTATTCGTCTAGAGAGCGTGATTCTGATTAGTCAGTTGTGGTATTTAGTGCTTTGATATTCATTCATATTTGCTGCTTTCTATGGAACTAGTGCATCCTGGTTTATTAAAGTCATGCCAGCAATATTTTACAAGTTTAGAAAACTTCTTTTTATTCATAATTTTGCAGATGGTTATGTAGAAAAAGATACATCACACACAGTCTTGAAATCATCTTTCGTACGCATAAATGCAAACTTTCAGGTCAGTCTATTACTTTATTCTTATTCATGCATGTACAAATGGTGTGAAAGGCAATCAGGACCCAAAGTTTTTACATTTTATTGTCATCACACCGAGCTTGACCATGTTAAGGCAGAGCTTTGATCATGCAGATATGCTGATATGCTTTGTGCTTGCAGGACAAAATTTCATAGTCTTTCATAACTTGCGTGGATCAAAGTAACTTAAGCACCTGATGACATAGTTAAGTCTTTTTAAGAAGTCTGCAACTCTCAGACCGATACTAGACAGAGCTTGAGTTTTTTATAGTGCAAGCATGCAGATCTTAACTAGTGTAGAGGAAGCAATTTTGTATTGCTCCTTTTAAGTGTGCATAACAAAGCACAGACTGATCTTATTAAGGTGGCAATGTTAAATGTATTTCTAGTTTATGCCTAAATGCATTTCAACTATGTCAGGGTTCTCTCACGGTGAGCCTAGTTCGATTCACGGCTCGAGGTCCTTTGCCTATCCTTACCCTCTCTCTGCCTCCCACACTTTTCTATTTATACTGTCCTGTTTAAAGGTAAGAAACCCCTATAAAATAATAAAAATTAAAAAAAGATTTCTGGCCCTGATTGCCTTCCATATCATATCAATTGTCATGAAAACAAAAAATCTTGACGTATGCGTATGCCCCTGCCAGTATACCATTATGGTATGCAGTCCAAATAAACATGGCGTCTTATATGTCTACCCAAGCATGCTATGACTTGAATCAACCATCAATCCACACAAGTCCATGTCTCTCATATCACTCCGCAGAGCTTGATCTTTCTTTGTTGTTCTTTTCGATACCAACTCGACTGTTGACATCTTGCGTCTCAGCATTTACTCGAGAAAGAATTTACTCTTCTGGTCAAAACGCTCTGAAACAAAGCTCCATTCTGTCACTTTGTGTACACATTTCCAAAGCTGCAGATGGTGCAGATCCTCCACAGTCTGGTAAACATCTACAACTCTTCATTCCTAATGCTCAAATGGAGAAAGTGCTGGTGTCTCGGGAGTGCGAATGAGAATTCAATGAAATATTTACTTCCTGTTGCTCCCTCGCATGTGCCAACCTCCTTCCTCTGTCTCCAAAGTCTTTGGCACACTTCAAAACATGCTGTCTGAAGGAGGAACCAACGAAAGTATATACAACAGGATTTAGACAGCAGTGCGTAAGTGCCAAGCTCTCTGTGATCTGAGTAGCCCAATCCAGCTTTTTACTAACCCCACAGTGAGTGACAAATGTATACATGATATCTAAAGCCCGGCAGAACTTAACCACATTGTAGGGCAACTGCGTGACCAGGAAAACTCCCACCATCGCCAGCAAAACACGGATGTACTGCCACTTCTTCCACTTTCTATCCTCTGAGAGCTTCAGCAGAGCTCGACCTACACGGGTGTAGCAGAACAACATCACTAGTAAAGGTAGCAGAAACCCAATCACTACCTCCACCATTTCCAAACTAGCTTTAGCCCTGAGCGCCATGTCTGAC